>NW_026585580.1:6996250-7011250 GCF_907164565.1 Psammomys obesus | reverse complement strand
TGGTAGGCTCCATTTGTGTTTCATTTGTAACAACCAGAAGCTGGAAACAACCCAGATGCCCCTCAGTTGAGGAACAGATACAGAAATTGTGGTATATTTTACAATGGAAAACTACTCTGTAATTGAAAACAAGGAAATCATGGAATTTGCAAGCAAATGGTGGGAACTAGAAAAGATCACCTTGAGTGGAGTATCCCAGAAGCATGAAGATACACCTGGTTTATACTCACTTGTAAGTGGATATCAAACATATAATATAAGATAAACATACTAAAATCTGTATGCCTCTAATCAAGAAGGAGGACCCTGGGTAAGATGCTCAGTCCTCATTCAGAAAGCAAAGTCCGAATCTTTTACTTCTTCAAAAAATTTTAGTCACTTTTTTTCATATGGTTCCAGTTATTTTCCATGACAATTAAACATTATACATTTTCTAATGATTTTCAAATGACTGCTTTTATATAAATGGAAATTTGTCAACTAAATTAGAGCCTTACTTTGCTATATGCAGTAAATTTAATTATGACTATTTTAACAATTACAAGAAAAATGTTATGGGAAAAAATGGCTTACTTATTATTTTCAACTGTAGAATCCATTAAACTTTCAAACTTAAAAATAATGAAAATGTTGTATTTCCTTGTTGCTGTCATTCAAACATGAAGAATGCAGTATGAGCAGTCAGTAATTTCATATATGAGATATCTTTACAAAAGTCTCTTCAACATCTTATTAAATGTTAACCATGCCTGTGTCCTTCTCTGAGAAGTGGTTCTTTATCATATTTTTTTTTAAAGAAGCACCTTAAGTTTTATTAAGGTGTACAGATTTCTACATAAAACATAATCGATCAAAATGAAATTCAAAATTTCTCTTGAAATTCAGCAAGTGTTACCTGCCCCAAGACAAAAGGTCCCTACAGATCACAGGCTCATCTGAAGACCTAGGCCCTCTGCTTACAAGTACAGATGTACACCACTCTGCTTAGCTAAGCTTCTGCACTTGTGTTTTTCACTGCAAACTCAAAAGTGTTTTGTGCCGAAGTTGGATACCTGCAAGGAAATTTTTACAAGGCCAAGGAAACTAAGCCCACCAAGTAGTGAGTGAAAGCTAAATATAAAGTGAATATACACTGCGTATTAACTACTATATAGTGGAAAGAAAAAATCCTATATTAAAGTATTCTATGAACCCACTGTAAATTAATTGCAGAAATAAGATAAACTGGTCAGAGAGAATACTCTGCAGTGAAGTATATAAGAACCCACTGTAAACTAACTGCAGAAATAGGGTAAAGGGGTCAGTAAAGTACTGTTATCTAGACTAAAGCAGTAGGGGATCAGAGAAGAGAGCTGGGAAACAGTGGTGGCTGGCCTTACTAGCTGGTATTAAACAATGAGGAAAATAAAGCATGGGTATATCAAGAATATAGCTTTAAAGTATTAAAATAGAGAGCAAATGGGTCACACATAGGTTAAGTGTGGACCTTAATGTATTATCGTTGAGATAAGTGAATATGCATAAGTAAAGGGAAATAGTAAAAATTATAGGGTTTAATATGTTACTTTTAAAATCAGTTTAAATACCCCAGTGTGTGACCTGAAATTTATGCTTTACAATAATTTTCAGGAACAGGAGAATTGTTACTGGCTTTGTAAAATGTTTTTAAATTGGGGGGAAGAGAGTAATTTAAATAGATATTTTCTCTTCTTTTCAGAAAAATAAAGACTGATTACCTAGAGTAGTCAAATCCAGTTTGGAATTATGAATGCCTACTTTGATTAAAAAAAGATCATTGACTATAAAAGAACATTAACAAACGTGTGCTTTCTTTTATGTAGCACAGTTTTAATGTAATCAGAATTAATGAAAACAATATTCGACCAGGATTTTTCAGTATTAGTAGGTTATTCAAATAAAGCTGAGTCTTTGCATATACAAGACTTTGCATATACAAGGTGCAATGTGGACAGCACCCAGAGTGTAAAGAAAGAGTGGACTCTTAGACTTTCTATTCTGACCTTCACACACGTGTTGCTTCATGCACATAGACACACGCATCCACAGCAAAAAAAAAAAAAAAAAAAAAAAAAAAAGACCAATATTCAAATAAAAATATTCAAAAAAGCCCTTTCGTAGAAGATGTGTGCAGAGATTTGAAGAGAAATATGTAAGAGTTCAACTGAGATTCAGACCTAACTGTGTCTTTACAGAGTCAGGTCGGCACTGGTTCCATGGGGGGACTTTTGCTCTCACAAATGACAGAGGAAGAGGCAGCATAGCCGTAGCCGTGTGTGTTGTTCTCTCCAGAGCGTTATTGTTATTCTGGGTACTGAAAGACTGCGCATGCAGGAAAATTGGTTTTTATTACCACCACATATTTTTATTTTCCTTTATGATTTCAGGATTGCCACAGGCCTGTAAAGAACTTGAAAGATACCCTTGTTAACTTTCATGGTAATACTTTCAAATAATTGCTAAATATGAAGGTAAGATAAAAGACAAGGTTGAATGAGTGTGAGTATATTGTTTTTGATATACTATTAAAAATCTCAAGCAAACAATATAATAGATAATCTCATAACTTAATGCCTGGCCTATACAGAATCATTTAATCATTATATATTTTACTTTCATCTATAATAAAATTTTATCATAAATTATCCTGTCTGAGACCTTGGCATTTGAGAAGAAAAGAAATAAAAAAAAAAAAAAAAAAAGGAGTAAAGTTTTCAAGTTTAATGGATATTCCTGGGCTCAGCTAGTTTCTTGGGGATACAGAGGAGAGGGTGTTGCTTAACTCAAATAACTCTTCTAGAGTAATTTCTAGATTTTAAATTGGGAGAGAGAGCTGTTCCTGTTGACTAAAACTGTACCAGTTTGTTCTGTACATGTGGTATCGTATGTGTGCAGCTGGGAGCTTTGCTAACTGGCCATTCAGGGAATTAGCAGCATTTCTGGTAGTTGCCCTGATTGCTATGGGCAGTGATTAAAAACAACAACAAAAACACTATGGATTTTTAAAGACTATTAGCAAAGCAGGATGGAGAATGGTACTCAGGCTTGTTAATTGTGCCTTCAGGGATAGCATGGCACTGGCATTGTTAACTACGTGGTTGAAAGCATAAACAAAATTAGCTCTTCCGGATAACGTTTCTCTCTTCTGCACTTTGAGAAAAGGAGAGGGCAAAATAAATAAGTTAATTTTAACAGTCATTACTTCCATCTGGCCTTGTATCATGTGTCTAGTAAATGTGTACACTGTTTAACAGCATGAGGCTCTTACAGTCCAATGATAGGTCAGAGGACAAAGGACACACACAGGCATTTGAATAAATATATAGGATGCACTTTAAAACATCTTAGGGAAATGTGCTCGGTTTTCTTGCATATTCACATTTGTCACTGATTTTGACTACTGCTCTTTTGGCCTAAGGCATCCAAAGTTGTGCTGTTTCCCAGACAAAGCCCAACCCAGAATTACTAACCTATATATATATATATATATATGTCATACCTGTGCATATTACATAAGAGATTTTAAATCCCCGTTAGTGTAGCTTATAAGCCATGGCATATAGAAGTTTGAGTATTTATAATGTGATAAATAGGAGAGAATAATTGTAATATTGTATAAAACTTAGGCCTAGAGGGCCCTGCAGAGGTTAATAGATCAACCAACGGCCATGCATGGAAAAGACCTAGATCCCCTACTCAGATGTAGCCCATGTTGCTCAGCTTCCATGGAGGCTTCCTAGTAAGGGGAGCGGGGCAGTCTCTGGCATGGACTTAGTTGCCTGCTCTTTGATCAGCTCCCCAGCAAGGCACAGAAAAAAATGATCCAGATAGTCCTGATGAGACCTGATAGGCTAGGGTCAGATAGTGGGGGAGGAGGACTTCCCTTATCAGAGGACTAGTTGAGGGATTTAGGAGAGGGGAAGAGAATGAGAGAGTGGGACTGGGAGGAGATGAGGATGGGGGCTACAGCTAGGATAAAAGTTAATATAAATAAATAAAAAGTTTACTAAATTATCATAATCACTGGAACATAGTGAAGTCTCTTGTCCTGATTGTTCTTTAATTATCTACTTTTGTTACTTATCATCTTTCCCGAAAGGGTTACTATTGCTGTGATGAAACACCATGACCAAAGCAATGTGGGGAGGAAAGGGTTTATTTGATTTTAGACTTGGAGGTAACAGTCTGTCACTAAGAGAAGTCAGTGCAGGAACTCAATCAGGGAAGGAACTCAAATAAGGCAGGAATCTGGTAGCAGAAGCTGAGGTAAATGTCATAGAGGTATCTACTTGTTGGCTTGCTTTCCATGGCTTGCTCAGCCTGCTTTCTTAAAAAAAAAAAAAAAAAAACCAGGAACTCCAGCCCAGGGATGGCACCACCTATAGTGGACAGGCCCTTCCCTCATCAATCACTAATGAAAATTAAAAAAAAAAAAAAAAAAAAAAAAAAGCCTTATGGATCTTATGGAGACATTTTCCCAGTTAGGGTTACCTCCTTTCAGATAACTCTACAGTGTGTCAAGTTGACATAAAACAAGTCAGCAAGTCATCTATGGTGACATCATGGCTTTCTCAATAATTGCATTTATTCTTCTGAAAGCAGCAATGGGCAATTATGTGCTCCCAACTACAGTCATGTTTGTGCTACTAGACCAAAGGAGGAAAGGAAAACAACAACAAAATGTTTAAAAAGAATTGTTTGCTTTTTTCACATTTTTTTATTTTTATTTTTATTATTAGTTACATCTTATTAACTCTGTATCCCAGCTATATTCTGCTCCCTCATCATTTTTAATGAGATATTTGGTATTTAAATTTAGTTACTGTACTTGTCTCTAAAATTTTAAGTTGACACACATTAATATATAATTATAGTTATTATAGGATGCAAAGTTTTTGTTGTATAGTTTCCAAATCCCACAAGCACTTACGGCCTGGGAGAAGAATGAATGTCATTAGGTTCTGCTATAGACACAGGTACAAGACTTGAAGAAAGACTGGGACTTCCATGAACAAAACCTTAAATAACTGTCAGGCATTGGGCTATGACATCAGAAAAACTAAAGATGATATCTTCTAAGTGACATCAAAGGAGCTCAGGATGCAAAAACTGTAACAGAACCATGTGAGGAATCTTATCAGACTTTTACTATTTAGAACAGTCAATTCTATCTATGTACCAAAAATAAATAAGTAAATAAACATACAAGATTCTGTGCGTTGTGTCCAAAGTTTGACTATGAGGCTCAAGGGCTGCTTTAATATCCTGCTGAGTAGAGACCTCCCCATCAGTGGACTAGGGGAGGGGCATGGGAAGAGAAGAGGGAGGGAGGGCAGGTTTGGGAGTGGATGTAGGAGGAGATACACCTGGGGAACAAAGGCAATGAATTGTAATAAAAAATGAAAAACAAACAGACAAACAAAAAACAAATGAAAACTGAATGCACGGGATAAACTTATACAGTAGTTTATCTTATTTGGTATCATAGAAAATCAGCTATTCATTTATATGTCCCTGTTGAGGAGAGCTTGTTAATCAAAGACAAAATTTTCAGTTTCCTCTTCTTTTTCTTGTAAATTATAACTAAAATTAATTCACACTGAGAAAGTAGATCTCGTTTGTGGTTTTCATTTTAATTACTGAATCCAGTATAGCACAATGACTATACAGGAAAGTTAGATTAGGAATTAGGTTTATCAACCACATGGTGGCTCATAACCATGTACCGTGAGATCTGGTGCCCTCTTCTGGTGTACAGGCACACGTGCAGGCAGAAGGCTGTACATAAATAAATTTTTAAAAAAAGAAAGAAAGAAAGGATTAGGCTTTTATCATATATTTCTTTTTTTTTTGAATTTTATTTTTTCTTATCAGTTACATTTTATTAACTCTGTATCCCAGACGTGTCCCGATCCCTCATTCCCTCCCAGTCCCTCCCTCCCTCCCTCATCTCCACCGTGCCCCTTGCCAAGTCCACTGATAGGGGGGACCTCCTCCTCATTCATCTGATCCTGTTTTATCAGGTATCTTCAGGACTGGCTGCAAAGCTCTCCTCTGTGGCCTAACAGGACTTCTCCTCCCTTGGGGGTTGGGGAGATCAAAAAGCCAGTCATTGAGTTCCTGTTAGAAATAGTCTTTGTTCCCCTCACTATGGGAAACCAATTGGTTACTGAGCTACCACACACTACATCTGAGCAGAGGTTCTAGGTTATATCCATACATGGTCCTTGGTTGAATGTCAGTCTCAGAAAAGACCCTGTGCCCAGATATATTTGGTCCTTGTGGAGCTCCTATCCTTTCCCCATCAGACTAACTCCCCTTCTTTCATATGATTCCCTGTACTCTGCCAAAAGTTTGGTCATGAGTCTTTGCTTTGAAAACACTGCTAGTTAGAGTCTTTCAAATGTGCTCAGTAGACTCCTGTCATATGTTCAATGCACATCCCATCTGTCTTTCTAAACGAGGATTGATAATCTTACCCCATGTCTGCTCTCTTGATTATCTTTTTTAGGTGTATAGATTTCATTATGTTTATCATATCTTATAGGTCTATATAAGTGAGTATATACTGTGTTTGTCTTTCTCCTTCTGGGATATTTCACTCAGAATGATCTTTTCTAGATCCCACCATTTGCCTGCACATTTCATGATCATACATTTCTATAAAACATAAAAAAAGTTAAATACTTAAAATCCTCTACATTTTAAAAATTCCATGCCATTTTTTTTTTATTTTACTTTTCACAAATACATGAAAGAGGTTCATTCTGCCCAGCTCCACTGAGGAGAATTGCAAGGAGTCTGTGGTCCAGAACGTGGCATTTGGCTCTGAGATCACCACGCTGACCCGCTTCCTTACCTCCTCTGGTGTCCATTGTAAATATGATACCATTTAATATTATTCTGCCAGTTGCTACTGACACCTAGCCCTAGGTTAAGGAAATTTGTTTTTTTTAGTAAAATTTGGATTGTATTTGAGTCCCTGGTGAATCTCATGGTCCACCTTACAACGATCTGAGTCAGAAGCAGAGAATCCATGGCTGTCTCCACAGACTTTTTTGTAATCACTTATAAGCAGAACCAGGATTAAAAGATTCATAAAGCAGAAGCTGTTTACATTATAGGTAATGTAACTGGATCATTTATTAATCTGTTCAAGCACTGAAGTGAGAAAGAGGATAGAGCTTAACTGTGTAGTGAAAGGGTTCCCAAACACAATTTTATTTCAGTCTGAAATACTATATAATACCAGAAATACACAAGCACATCCCCAAAAGAACAATGCATCAATATTAATATAGGTGTAAATTTATGCATCCGTTATGAATGTTACACTTATTTCTTAAACCATTAGTGATGTTAGTATTAATCAAAATAATCTGAAGTGTATTTAATATATTTATCCAGTAGCATTTGTTGTCAAAATTAACAAACATAAATATCTATATTCTCTTCATTGCAAAATACCGCAAACCTGAGAATTAATGATTTTATTGTATTGTTTTAACTAAAGTCTACAATAATATCTACAATATATGTATTGCAATCTAATAGTTTTTTAGTTTTTCTTTTCTTGTAAGTTATTTTTTATTAATTACAGTTTACTCACTGTGTATCCCAGCTGTAGCCCTCTCCCTTGTCCATTCCCAATCCCACCCTGCCTCCATCATCTCCTCCCAAGACCCGCTCCCAGTCCATAGATAGGGGAGGCCCTCCTCACCTTCCCTCTGACCCTAGCCTACCACATTCCATCAGAACTGGCTGCATTGTCTTCCTCTGTGGCCTGGTAAGGCTGCCTCCCCCTCAGGGGGAGGTGATCAAAGAGCCAGGCCATGAGTTCATGTCAGAGAGAGTCGCTGTTCTTATTACTAGGGAACCCACTTGGACAAGGAGCTGCCAAGGGCTACATCTGTGCAGGGGTTCTAGGTTATCTTCTTGCATGGTCCTTGGTTGGAGTATCAGTCTCAGAAAAGACTCCAGGGCCTAGATTTATTTGTTCTGTTGCTCTCCTTGAGGAGTTCTTATCCCCTCCAGGTCTTACTATCTTCCCTTTCTTTCATAGGATTCCCTGAACTCTGCCCAAAATTTGGCTATGAGTCTCAGCATCTGCTTTGATACCCTGCAGGGTAGAGTCTTTCAGAGGCCCTCTGTGGTAACCTCTGTTCTGTTCCCTGTTCTCTCCCTCTTCCAATGTCTGTCCCTTTTGCTTTTCTGGTTGAGGATTGATCACCTTACTCAGAGTCCTTCTTCTTGCTTAGCTTCTTTACTTGTACACATTTTAGTCTGTTTATCCTATACTATTTGGCTAATATCCACTTATGAGTGAGTATGTACCCTGTGTCTTTTTGCTTCTGGGATACCTCACACAGGATGATCTTTCTAGTTCCTTCCATTTGCCTGAAAATTTCATAATTTTCTTGTTTTTAATTATTGAGTAGTATTCCATTGTGTAAAGGTACCACAATTTCTGTATCCATTCCCCAGTTGAGGGACATCTGGGTTGTTTCCAGCTTCTGGCTATTATGAATAAAGCTGCTACAAACATAGTTGAGCAAATATCCTTGTTGTATACTTGAGCATATTTTGGATATATGCCTAGGAGGGCCATACTAGATATTGAGGAAACTATTCCTAATTGTCTGAGAAAGCATCAAATTGATTTCCAATGTGGTTGCACAAATTTACTTTCCCACCACCATTCCCATTGGTGGGAATACAAGTTGATGTATTTTAAAGATGAGAAAATACTAACCAGATCTTTGAAGGAAAGAGATTTTTATAAAAGTAAAATATGGATTTTTTTTTTAGACTGGGCTCTAATCATATGCTTCTCTTCAGGGTATATCTTAGAAAAGTTGAAAAAAATGAGCTTCTAGAAGTGAAATAAACAAAACATCTCATAAAAAATATTAGGCCTATTCCTAATACCTTTGTAAAACTGTAGCATAGTTACTGTATAATACTAGACAAATATATTGAAATCATCAATTAAATATTAATAATCATAAGGACTATTTAAAAATATTTCAGAATTCTGTTTAATGGAAAATGTTTTATTTTAGAAAATATCATTGATTTGTTAAAGTTGTGTTTCCAAAGGCTTAATGTATCTTAGCTAAATATTAGGTTTAATGTCTTTGTTTTCTATCCTTACATCTAGTTTTCTAAAATTATTTTATTATTATCATTTACTAAAATTTATTCAATTTGATTTTTGGCTGTGGCGCCCTCCCTCATCTCCTCCCAATCTCATCTTCCCTCCCTTTTCTTCCCCTATGCCTCATCCACTTATAGGGGAGGTTCTCTTCCCCTTTTATCTACCTTAGCCTATCAGGTATCATCAGGACTGGCTGCAACATCTTCCTCTGTGGCCTGGCAAGGCTGCACTCCCTAAGGGGTGGTGATAAAAGAGCCAGCCACTGAGTTCATGTCAGAGACAGCCCCTGCTCCCCATCCTAGGGACCCCATTTGGAGACTGAATCTATTGCTATGTCTAGTTCATACAAAATGTCTTAATGTATTTATGTATATGCTTTTCTTAGTGTTTAGGAATATGAATTACTAAACAATGAGACTTTTTTTGTCTAGACTTTTCTTCCACTCCACAAAGCAAAAATAATTCTTCTTTACATTTCTCTGACTTTTTTCTACCTAAAGATTGTTTATAAAGTTTTATTTCATGACTTATCTTCTTTTCCTTCCTTCTTTATTCCTTCCTTTCTTCTCTTCTTTCTTTCTTTTTTCCTTAATCAATTTTTGAGACAATGTATCCCTAACTGATCTGGAATATACTATTTAGACCAGGCTGGCTTTGAACCTGTAGCACTTAACCAACCTCTGCATTTCAGGTGATCTGATTACATATGTCTGCTTTTATATTTGACCAATAACTGATCCATATCAATTGGGGGAAAAATGTTAGTGTTAAAATGGGATCATTTCTTTCATCTTTTATGCAAAATAAAAAATTGCATGTAAAAACAGGAAGTTATGAAAGGCTTACTCTAATCCATAGTTGTCTGATAATGTTACTCACAAACTTCTAATAAGGTTTATTTCTCATACACATTTATACCCACACATTTCCAAAAGAAAAACTTCCCTTCAGTTTTATCTTTTGACTGGAGTATCTTACTTCCTTTTAAAGAATGTCACCAAAGGTTATGCTTCAACTCTATTATGTTTTTTTTTTGTTTTTTTTGTTTGTTTGTTTGTTTTTTTTGCTTTTTGAAAAATTCATCTTACCTCAATCAAATTGCACTCAGTATGTTCTATGGCAATACAATGTATGCCATTTCTATGCTTTTTATTAATACTCTTAGTATATTGAATCATATTTCTTTATCCATTATTAACTACATTTTTAACTTATAGTCTATTTTTGTATTTTATTTTATGTATGTTTTATCAATATATATTATACCATTCTCCCCTTTACATTTCTTCTTTCAACCCCTTCACACATTTGAACTCCCTTGCTCACATTTTTTCATAGTTGTTAAACTCACACACACACTCACACACACACACACACACACACACACACACACACACACACACATTCCTAAATATATAATATAACCTGATCACAGATAAGTTTGTATAATGTTCAGTGTCATTCTAAATTTAAGTATTCTGAGTTTAACCAGGAATTTCATATTTAATGTAATATTAGTAAATAGAATTATTTAAAAGGAGCATATTCTGCTTGTATCAGTCAGTCTGACACTAAGTCATAAGTCTACCTCCAACACATGAATATACTGCTTAGTTCCTTCATTTTATTCACTATGCGTCCATAAAATTGGCATGTCATGTATTTCTGCTGTGTTAGTTAGCCTTTATTCAGCTCTTGCCTGTTTTTGTATTCTTCAGAAAGCAGCTAAATAGACATTTAAAATTCAAACCAATCATGCTGTCATGACAGTCATTTCAATCAGTTTGTGCTCATTCAAGACAAGATGCTTTTTTTTTATTTGTTTGTTTTATAAAGAAACTCTTTACCAAGAAGCTCTATGAATCATAAGTGCATTAAAAGACATCATATATCAACACAAACTGTTTAGGTTTATACTTTAATTTAATGTGTCTGATCCTCCTTTGGTCCACTTGGTATGTTTGCAAGGATAGTAACCCAGGTGATCCTGGAGATGGAGACAACAGAAAAGACCAACAAAGGAGTGTTCTGTTGATGTCCTGTTAAAAATTAAATTACCTTCCTTTTGTGTCCTAAAGACTCAAAGAGGTTTTTCTGCATTCTCTGTTGAAATGGGAAAGAGCATTTATCCACTGAGTGTGAGCTACCTGGAGAAGACTCAACATTCTTACTTTTAATAGACCGTGCTCACCTCTGCACTCTGTGGCTTCCAGTAATTCAGAGGAAGCACTTTGCCAGAACACAGATTTCTCTGAAGGACAACTGAATTTAGATACTTCCAACTTTAAAGTGTGTTCACAAAGCCATCAGAGGTCAGAGTTGCTGGTTGCGGGCTGTGATATGAGGTAGACAAAATTATTAAACACAATCCATGCCCCCCTATCGCTCACATATCTTTATTCCCTAGATATATCTGCTTCACAGAGTATTTGGGATTAGTGGTCAGGCATGCCTCTGTGAAATATAGGAAAGCTGTTATAAAACCACAACTCTCTGTGGAATAGCTCCTATAGCGATCATATCCACTGTTAAGGACCACTGCCATGATTAAAAAAATAAATAAATACAGTGAATAAAAAAAAGAATTTTTCTACAAACACACAGACAAGTAACATTATGTAATGTAACCATGTTATATGTAGGAATAGTTAACACTTATTCCAAATTTAAGGGATAAAAATTAGTTACAAAAGGATGGTAAGCATACATCAGATTATCACTACACAATTCAAAATATTCTCTTTTTTTGTTTTTTTATGATGATAACTTTAATTTTTTTTATTAATTACACTTTATTCATTTTGTATCCCCCCATAAGCCCCTACCTCCTCCCCTGCCGATCCCACCCTCCCTCCCCTTTCTGCATGCATGCCACTCCCCAAGTCCACTGATAGGGAAGGTTCTCCTCTTCTTTCTGATCTTAGTCTATCAGTTCTCATCAAAAGTGGCTGCATTGTCCTCTACTGTGGCCTGGTAAGGCTGCTCCCCCCTCGGGGGGAAGTGATCAACGAGCAGGCCAATCAGATTATGTCAGAGGCAGTCCCTCTTCCCATTACTATATAACCCAATTGGACACTGAACTGCCATGGGCTACACCTGTGCAGGGGTTCCAGGTCATCTCCACGAATAGTCTTTGGTTGGAGTATGAGTCTCTGGGAAGTTCCCTGTGTTCAAATTATCTTGTTCTGTTGCTCTGCTTGTGGAGTTCCCGTCCCCTCCAGCTCTTACTATTTCCCACTTCTTACATAAAATTCCATTCACTCTGCCCATCAGTTGGCCATCAGGCTCAGCATCTGCTTTGACAGTCTATACTGCAGAAGCTTTCAGAGGCCCTCTGTGGCAGGTTTCAAGGTTGTTTCCTGTTTTCTTCTGGCTTTCAGAGGCCCTCTGTAGCAGGTTCCGAGGTTGTTTCCTATTTTCGTTTTCTTCTGATGTCCATCCTCTTTGCCTTTCAGGATGGGGATTGAACATTTTAGTTAGGGTCCTCTCTTTTGCTTAGTTTGTTTAGATGTACAGGTTTTAGTGGGTTTATTCTATATTGTATGTTTATATGACTGAGTATATACCGTGAGTGTCTTTTTGCTTCTGGGACAACTCACTCAGGATGATCCTTTCCAGGTCCCACCATTTACCTGCAAATTTCATGATTTCCTTATTTTTCATTGCTGAGTAATACTCCATTGTATAGATGTACCACAGTTTCTGCATCCATTCTTCAGTTGAGGGTCATCTGGGTTGTTTCCAGCTTCTGGCTATTACAAATAAAGCTGCTACAAACATGGTTGAGCAAATGTCCTTTTTGTGTAGTTGCGCCTCTTTTGGGTATATGCCTAGGAGTGGTATGGCTGGATCTTGAGGAAGCGCTATTCCTAGTTGTCTGAGAAAGCACCAGATTGATTTCCAGAGTGGTTGTACCAGTTTACATTCCCACCAGCAGTGGAGAAGGGTTCCCCTTTCTCCACAACCTCTCCAGCATGTGTTGTCCCTTGAGATTTTCATCTTGGCCATTCTGATGGGTGTAAGGTGAAATCTCAGGGTTGTTTTGATTTGCATTTCCCTAATGACTAATGAGGTTGAGCATTTCTGTAAGTGCTTCTCTGCCATTCGATATTCCTCTGCAGAGAATTTTCTCTTTAGCTCTGTTCCCCATTTTTTAAGTGGATTACTTGGTTTGTTGCTTTTTAGCTTGTTTAGTTCTTTATATATATTGGATATGAGTCCTCTATCAGATAAAGGGTTGGTGATGATTCTTTCCCAATCTGTAGGCAGTCGCTTTGTTTTGATGGCGGTGTCCTTTGCTTTACAGAAGCTTTTCAATTTCATGAGGTCCCATTTATTGATTGTTGCTCTTAGAGCCTGTGCTGTTGGTGTTCTGTTCAGGAAGTTTTCTCCTGTACCAATGAGTTCTAGGGTATTCCCCACTTTTTTTTTTTCTAGCTGATTTAATGTGTCTGGTTTTATGTTGAGGTCTTTGATCCACTTGGACTTCAGTTTTGTGCAGGGTGATAAGTATGGATCTATTTTCATTTTTCTACATGTAGACATCCAGTTGGACCAGCACCATTTGTTAAAGATGCTATCTTTTTTCCATTGTATGGTTTTGGCATCTTTGTCAAAAATCAGGTGTCCTTAAGTGTGTGGGTTTATTTCTGAGTCTTCTGTTCGATTCCATTGATCCACCATTCTGTTTCTATGCCAGTACCATGCAGTTTTTATAACTGTTGCTCTATAGTACAGCTTGAGATCAGGGATGGAGATACCTCCAGAAGATCTTTTATTGTAGAGGATTGTTTTAGCAATTCTCGGTTTCTTGTTATTCCATACGAAGTTGAGAATTTTTCTTTCCAGGTCTGTAAAGAATTGTGTTGGCAATTTGATGGGAATTGCATTAAATCTGTAGATTGCTTTTGGTAAGATGGCCATTTTTACTATGTTAATCCTACCAAGCCATGAGCATGGGAGATCTTTCCATCTTCTCATATCTTCCTCTAATTCTTTCTTCAGAGACTTGAAATTTTTTTCATACAAGTCTTTGACTTGCTTGGTTAGGGTTACACCAAGGTACTTTATGTCATATGTGGCTATTGTGAATGGTGTTGTTTCTCTAATTTCTTTCTCAGCCCTTTTGTCTTTTGTATACAGGAGTGCTACTGATTTTTTTGAGTTAATTTTTTATCCGGCCACTTTGCTGAAGGTGTTTATCAGCTGTAGGAGTTCCCTGGTAGAGTTTTTGGGGTCACTCATATATACTATCATATCATCTGCAAATAGTGATAATTTGACTTCTTCCTTTCACATCTGTATCCCCTTGATCTCCTTCGACTGTCTTATTGCTCTAGCAAGGACTTCCAGCACTATGTTGAAGAGATATGGAGACAGTGGGCAGCCTTGTCTTGTCCCTGATTTCAGTGGGATTGCTTTAAGTTTCTCTCCGTTCAGTTTGATGTTGGCTATAGGCTTGCTGTATATCACCTTTACTATGTTTAGATATGTGCCTTGTATCCCTGATCTGTCCAGTACTTTAAACATGAATGGATGTTGGATTTTGTCAAATGCTTTTTCAGCATCTAGGGAGATTATCATGTGGTTTTTTTCTTTCAGTTTGTTAATATGGTGGATCACATTGATGGATTTCCGTATATTGAACCACCCCTGCATACCTGGGATGAAGCCTACTTGGTCATAGTGGATAATATCTTTGATGTGTTCTTGTATTCGGTTTGCAAGTATTTTGTTAAGTATTTTTGCATCAATGTTCATAAGGGAGATTGGCCTGAAATTCTCTTTCTTTGTTGAGTCTTTGTGAGGTTTAGGTACCAAGGTGA
>NW_026585580.1:6973965-6991250 GCF_907164565.1 Psammomys obesus | reverse complement strand
TCTGGCTTTCATAGTTTCTGTTGAAAAGTCAGGTGTGATTCTAATGGCTTTGCCGTTATATGTTACTTGGCCTTTTTCCCTTGCAGCTTTTAGTATTTTTTCTTTGTTCTGTATACTTACTGTTTTGATTATTATGTGGCGGGAGGATTTTCTTTTCTGGTCAAATTTGTTGGGTGTTCTGTAGGCCTCATGTATCCTTATTGGCTTCTCCTTTAACTTGGGGAAATTTTCTTCAATGATTTTGTTGAAAATATTTTCTGGGCCTTGGAGAAGGGAGTCTTCTTTTTCCTCGATTCCTATTATTCTTAGGTTTTGTCTTTTCATATTGTCTTGGATTTCTTGGACGGTCTGTGTCAGGAATTTTTTGGATTTAACATTTTCTTTGACAGATACATCGATTTCTTCCATTGTATCTTCTACACCTGAGATTCTTTCTTCCATTTCTTTTATTCTGTTGGTTATGCTTACCTCTGTAGTTCCTGTTTTCTTCCCTAAATTCTTCCTCTCCATTATTTCCTCCATTTGTGTTTTCTTTAATTTTTCTAGTTCTATCTTCAGGTCTTGAGTTGTTTTGTTTACTTCCTTCACCTGTCTGCTTGTATTTTCCTCTTTTTCTTTTAGTTCCTTCAACTCTGTCTCTTTGATTTCTTTCAGTGATTTAATTATTTCTTCTCTGAAGGCCACAAGCTGTTTGGCTGCATCTTCCCATATTTCTTCAAGGATGGCCCTAATTTGCTTGTCTTTATCTTTCTCCATTTCTTTACGGATAGCCATGATCTGTTTGGTTTTATCTTCCTCTAATTCTTTACGTATTTTATTTGTTTCCTCTATTATTCTCTTCATCAACATAGATGTAAGGTCATCTTCTTGATTTTCTATTATGCTGCATTGTTCAGGGCTGTTCGCCCTTGGATGGCTGGGTTCTGGAGATGCCATATTGCTCTGTCTTTTGTTGGTTGAGCCTTTACGCTGACCTCTACCCATTGGGCTGATTTAGGTGTTGGCTGTTAGTTTCTGTGCTTCCTGGAGTCCTAAGGTAGGGAGTATCCCCTTGGCTTGAAGATGATTTTTTCTGAAGGAGTCCTTCTCTGCTTTTTGGTTATGGTCACTGTATGGCCAGTGTTTCTCAGGAGTTGCCACTGCTCACCTCAGGTTTATAGCCCTGAGTAGTAGCTGTGGTCTATGTTAGGCAGGGGGGATCTCCTCTTACCCATAGAAGTTCTCAAGACAGCTGCCCCACTGCTGGGTTTCTTGTTATAAATTTAGTGTGCTGCTGCTCACTAAATTTCCATATACAGTCCTCTTGAAGAGACTGCTGATTCCCTAGCTGTGGGGTTTTCTCCCAACAGGGAAACTCAGTCTGTTATCCTGTGGCACACAGTTCTGTCTGAGAAAGTGGGAGGTGCACTCAGCAAGTCTCTGGGCCAAAGGCTGATTGCTCTGCTCTGGACCTGGAGAATGTGCACCTAGGTTGAGTTGGTGCCTCGGGGCACTGCTCTGGTCTGGAGGCTGGGTGCCTCACTCTGGACCAGAAGCTGTGTGTCTCTGTCTGGGATGGCGGCTGTAGGTTCCGCTCTGGTCCAGACGCTGTGGGTGCAGCCCCCCTTAAGGATCAGGGATTCCCACAGTTTTGGCAGTCCAGCCAGGGACAACTGGCTGATCCCTGGCACAGTATCTGAGGGCTGCTGTAATGGCTCTTTGGCTCCTGCAGGTCTGAGGATGCAGCTGTGTGTCCCAGTGCCCCAGGGGAACGCAACAATGGCGGCAGAGCACAGCGCTTCTGACTGCACTAGAGTCTGCGTGAGTCCAGGAAGTGTTTTGGTGCTGGGTGTCCTAAGCGTTAGAGCTGCTGACCCCCTCCGCTGGGGGTTTCCTCCTGCCAGAGACACGCAGTCTGGTGCCCTGGTGCCCTGGTGCCCACAGTTCTATCTGAGGCGGCGAATCAAGCGCGCAGGCAGGGCTCTGTGCAGGAGCCTTTGTCCCGGCTCTGGGTCCGGACTGGCTCTTGGGGCACCCGCGGAACCCGAGTCTTTTCCAGGGGATGTCTGGGTAACCTGAGGTCGGTCCCAATTGTTTCCTGCCCCGTGGGATTATCTCTCGACTGGGAAATCCAGTCTATGGTGTTGTGGGCCCACAGTTCAGTCTGGGACCGTGACCAGATCGCGCTGGCAGGTAGCTCTGGGCTGGCGACCAAGTGCCTGGCGGAACGGGGATCTCTTCCGCGGTTTAGCCGGGTGAGTTAAAGCTGATCGAATCCCCCACCATGGGGTATCCTCTCACCTGAGAAACACAACCACTTGTGTTTTATGGCCGCGAGTTCTGATTGCTGGTCACTGTGCCAATCCTGCTGTGCTGCTCCTCAGAATGAGAGTCCTCTCTGCACCGCCGCCATCTTGCCCCGCCCCTCCAAAATATTCTCTTTTTACTTTATTTATTTATTACAATATATTCACTTTGTATCCCAGCTGTAGCCACATCCTTCATCTCTTCCCAGTCCTACCCACACTCCCTATTATCCTCCTATGCTCCTTTCCTAGTCCACTGATAGGAGAGGACCTCCTCCCCTTCATTCTGACCCTAACCTATCAGGTCTCACCAAGACTGGCTGCATTCTCTTCTCTTGCGCCCTAGCAAGGCTGCACACCCCAGAGGGAGGTGATCAAAGAGCATGCCAATGAGTTCATGTTAGAGATAAATCCTCATCCCCTTACTAGAAAACACACTTGGAAACTGAACAGACTATGGGTTTAATCTGAGCAGAGAGTCTTATGAATGAATTTTAAAAGCTTAACCTACTTTCTCCTTATTAAGAATTAAAGAAAAAAAAAAAAGGACTGCAGCATTGCTGGGGTCTTGTGTGAGACATGGTCATCAAGGTTTACCATCAAGTTCATTCCATTGGATGGACCAATAATTGCACTCTCCTATAATGAAGATCCTCCAGGACCCAAAGGGAATTGACAGTTGAAGAGAGAAAGGACTTTGACAGAGAGTGAGAGTGAGCAGGTGCTGACACACAAAAGCTGCCACAGCTTAGAGTGAAAGCACCAGAGATCATGAGAATCCTTCCCAGGAAGAAACAAATACATATCTGAGGCAGAATCGTGACAGAGGCTGGGGTGAAAGTGATAAGCAGAAAGAAACAAAGATTTCAATAGTGTCTGATAGAAAGTAACAGTTACAGATTGCCGGAGAATGGAGGAACAGAGGCACAGAGAAAAAGAAAGAAGAAGCATTGCCAACTTTATCAGAACTGACAAACATCACCCATCAAGGGGATGGGAAGGATTCCAGAGGTACAAGTACTTTTGGGTTGCTTAGGTGGGAACTCTTGTTGTGTCCAGCAGGATAGTCCTCCTTCTGGACACCTCGTCAAACTTTGTAGCAAGTGAAGATTTAAATCTCCATAAAGCAGGAAAGTAACAATTGCTGCCTTTCTAAAGAGTATGTTCAAAGAAAAGATACTAGAAATTATACGTAGGAATGTATTTGTCTAAAATTTTGTGTGGATCAGGGAGCTATTGCATGGTCAATCTCAGTAATTACATTTTTTTTTTACTGTATCTAATGTGTTTGTATATATTTCTACTATTTTCTTGAGTGTAAATAACTAAAAAGAATTATAAAAAATGTTTCTTGAGTAAATTAATGTGTACACACACACACACACACACACACACAAAGCTTCATCTGGAAAAGGAAAAAAAAAAACAACAAAAACACAGTCACAGACACTAAAGTCTTTTTAACTGCATAGAGTAAGCAGAGTGTGGTGGTGCCCGCCTGTAATTCCAGCAGAGGCAGAAAGATCTCTGTGAGTTTGAGGCCAGTCTGGTCTAGAGTCCAGGACAGACAAGGCTACACAGAGAAGATCTATCTCTACAAAAGCAAATAATAATAATAAAGTATCAATACAATGAAGCGTGGATAAAGGCAGAGAAAGATAAAGGGTAAAATATCAGTTTTCCTGTGTGTAGGCTTCCTACTGACACAGATATAGTGTATTCTACTCAAACTGCAGCAAAAGTGTAATCACACTGGGGATGTTCTGCTGTCTTTATGGAAGTCAGATTCTAGTTCTCTAACAGTATACAGCTATATTAAACCCCGAACCTCTGGCATCAAATCATTTCAGTTTTGTGTGAGGCTAAATTTTTATACACTACTACCTAGAAGTTCTTCAATAAGAAATCCCTATAATTCCATTTCTCCAAATAAAACATTCTAACAATCTAACATTTGTTATTTTTGTTTGTAACATAAAGGACAAATTCCAATCCACTTCTTTTTATGATTAAAATATTTATACCCCATGTTATTATCCAGTTAACATGTTAAGTGTTTTCACTCAAATTTGAATTTATTTCAGTTGTAAAGAAAGAACAGAAGGAGCTTTCGACATTTTATGACTTTGCTCTGTGTAAAAGTTCTATGTTCATAAATAAACCTTAGTGTTTCTTCAAATACTAAATTATGGGAAGATTTTTCAAATGATATGCTCAAGACTTAAAAATACAAAAGATTTTAGAAAAAAAATACAGATAAGAGTTGCTATAAACTACTAACTTAAATGGGACTTGTATTTTTACTAATTTCAAAAAATTTAGGAAAATTACAACAAAAAGTTAGGTTAAATATTATGGCAATGTTGATTAGTTTTGTTCTGAAGGTCATAGTGAAATAAACAAAACATTTATTTTCGGAAATGTAATTGAAATATTATGATATTTAAAAAACACATTAGAAAAACGCTTTCAAACTTAGAATACCCATGTAATTTGAGCCAAGTTAGTGTATCAATTTTATAACATTGTTCTTATTTATTACTTGATTAGATAGATTTAGAAGATTCATATAATTAAGCTTTTAATGCAAATGGATTTATTCACATCATCTTCTGTCTATTGATTACATCTGAGCAAGGGGTCTAGGTCCTAGGAATGCATGGTCTTTGGTTGATGCATCTGTCTCTGAAGTTCTCCCTGTTCCAAGCTTTTTGGCTTTGTTGGTCTCCTTATTGGGTTGTCCCCTCTGTGTCCTTCTATCTCCCCCTTCTTCCATAATACTCCCTGCACTCTGTTTAAAGTTTGTCTCAGTCCCCATGTGAGTGGCCTGGTAAGGGGAAAAGAGACAGTCTCTGACATGAACACAGTTGCCTGTTCCTTTATCACTTCTCCCTGGTGGGGAGACCTAGCGAGCCCCATACAGAGGAAGAGTATACAGGTAGTCCTGGGGGACCTGACAGGCTATAGTCAAAAAGCAGGAGAGGAGCAGCTCCCCTAACAGTGGACTAGGCTATTGGGATGGGGGAGCAGAGAAAGGAAGGTTGGGATTGGCTGGAGATGAGGGAGGGGGCAAAGTGAATAAATAATAATAAAACTATTCTCACCACTACATTGTAAGTATGTTTTCGCTACTGTTATAAATTAAAATGCAAATATTTTTGTTTTTCAGTGGCCTTAGATGACACTTGTAAATGAGTCCTTTGACCTTCAAAGAGTTTGTGTCCCAAAGGTTGAGAACCACTTGTCTAAAAGATACAGAAAAGAAAAATTAACTTATGTCAAGCTTATAATTGAAAAAAGCAGACAGGCTTACTGCAGTACCACACTGCAAACCCAAAGGTTCTGCATGGAGGTGCTAATTCTGAAGGCAGCATAAACATTCTTGTTTTATGTTTATAATAAAAGGGAAGAGAAACTCACTCTGTCAGCCTGTTTGCCATGAACATTCAAAATGGAAAGGACTAATACAGGAACTCAGGGGATAATGAAGGAAGTGACATGATAGAATAATGTGATCATCCATGAAGTTAAAACAATGAATAATTATATCGTTAATTGTAGTCTAGTCCTCATACTTGTGAGGCAAGAATTTTCCTGATGATGTTATTTTCTCAATATATCTTTATATACTCTTTGTTCCATAACAGTACCACCCCTCACTGAGTGAATTTAGTAACTTGTAACCACAATTTTGTTTCGATTTTCTTTCAAACGTACATTTGTTATTATTATTAATTTTTTGTGTGTGAGTGTGTTGTGTGCGCTTACTTGTGCAGGCATTCTCACCAGCACTTACGTGTATTATTAATGTGTGTATGTATGCATATGGTGATATGGAAGAAGACTGCACGCCACAGCTTGTGTGTGGATGTCAGTGGACAGTTGTGAGGGCTTGGTTCTCCTCTTCATCTTTGTAGCAGTTTATATTGAACTTGGGCTTGTCTGGCAAACACCTTACCCAATGGGAAATCTTGTTTCTTTTTTTTAAATTAAATTTTATTTTTTACATTAATTACATTTTATTCGCTTTGTATCCCAGCTGTAACCCTTTCCCTAATCCCCTCCCAATCCCACCCTTCCTGCCTCATCTCCTCCCATGCCTCTCACTAAGTCCTCTGATAGGGGAGGTCCTCCTCCCCTTCCATCTGACCCTAGCTTATCAGGTCTCATCAAGACTGGCTGCAATGTCCTCCTCTATGGCCTGGTAAGGCTGTTCTTCCCTTGGAGGGGGAGTGTGTGTGTCAAAAAGCCAGCCATTGAGTTCATGTCAGAGACAGTCCCTGTTTACTAGGGAACTCACTTGGATACTGATCTGCCATGGGCTACATCTGAGCAGGGGTTCTAGGGGTATGGAGCTAAACAGAAAATTCTATATAGAGGAATATAGAATAGTAAAGAAACACTTAAAGAAATGTGCAACGTCCTTAGCCATCAGGGAGAAGCAAATCAAAACGACCCTGAGATTTCAACTTACACCCATCAGAATGGCTAAGATCAAAAATTAAACTGACAACACATGCTGGAAAAGTTGTGGAGAAAGGGGAACATTCCTCCACACTGGTAGGAATGTAAATCTGTACAGCCACTCTGAAAATCAATCTGGTGCTTTCTCAGACAATTAGGAATAGCACTCCCTCAAGATCCAGCTATACCACTCCTAGGAATATATCCAAAATATACTCAAGTACACAACAAGGACATTTGCTCAACCATGATTGTAGCAGTTTTATTCGTAATATCCAGAAGCTGGAGACATCTTGTTTCTTTATGCAATTGTTTTCTCCTAAATTGAAATAGCACATAATATCAACAATCATTTGATAAACCATTTCATAAATTTATATTGGTATTAGCCTAAAGCAGTCATCATTTTCATTTTAGGATTCTGTCCTGATTCCTCCTTTGTTTACGTATTAAAAGAAGACTTTTTATTTTATAATCACCTTTTAATCTTGTTATTATTTTAAAGGTTTATAGCAAAAGCAAGAAAGCTGTGAATTCAGATGTAAAGAATACACAATGTTCGTAGTTCACTCATTCATATATTATCTTGGATGAGCTTTGAACATTAATATTGGTATATATTTCAGCTAAATCTAAAAATCATTCAGTGAATCATTCAAGATAATGGAAACCAGAATAAGATGAGTTATTAATCCCTCAGTTTGCTATACGAGGGTCAGTAAGTTCATGTTTTTGTAACTGAATTAATCTGTTTGGCCAGTATAAATTTTCCTCAATAAATGTCTCCCATATTTATCAAAGACCAATAGGTTTGATGTCTCCTGCAAAGGTAAGATGAACTAGAGCGTGTTGAAATGATATCAGTTTAACCTGGTCTTATCTGTAGACAATCCATCACAAGGTGAAGTCTGAGACTGAAAAAGATGTAAGATAATATATCTCAGTAGGAAATCACAGCAATACAGGAAAGTCTAGCAAATATGCTCTTCACATAATTTGATGAATGCTAAAGCAAGAATAATTATTTCATGGTATCACACTCAACAATCCAAACTTTGAATTAAATGTTTACTGTAATATTTTAAATTAGGCAAAGGTGCAGAGCACACGTATTTTAATTTTAGTAATAAAATTGTATGTGCTTATAGACTACAGAATGCAATAGAAGAAATCAGTGAAGTTTATTAATGAAGCTTTACCTAGTTACTTTTTTATATTGACACCTTTAAAATACACATTTTAAAAAATGAAAATATGTAATATTTACTGTGGCATTGAAACAGTGCAGTGTGCCAGCATTTTTAAGTTTGTTTTTGTTTTCTAACAACTGAAAACAAATATCTGTTAATACTGTGTCACGTATCTACACAATTGTGCCCAGGACTGTATTCATTTGTCTTTGTGAACTTCAGTTGTATTTTGTTCAGACCTTTAGAGGACGAGGTTCTTGCTGTAATGATATATCTGGCCTCTTGCTGACACTATCACCCAGGATTTCCTTTCCCTTGTGATCCTTCTGGTTCAGCTTCCTGAGATCTGTGTTTATGTCGGTCTGTAGCAACAGGTGCAGTCAGAATAGTGTGTTAACAAAAATAATTTATTTTACCATGAACGTCCTTCTGTTCTTTGACCATGTACCATACTAAAATGGAATTTCGTTATACTACACAAATCCCCGAGGATTTTTATTTTTATTAATTACACTTTATTCACTTTGTATTCCCCCTGTAGCTCCCTCCTTCCTCCCCTCACAATCCCTCCTTTCCTTCCCCTTCTTCACAAAACCCCTCCCCAAGTTCACTGAAAAGGGAGGACTTCTTTTCCTTCTTTCTGATCCGAGTTTATTAGGTATCATCAGGAGTGGCTGCATTGTCTTCCTCTGTGGCCTGAGAAGGCTGCTCCCCACTCAAGGGGAGGTGATCAAAGAGCAGGCCAATCAGTTCATGTCAAAGGCAGTCCCTGTTCCCATTACTATGGAACCCACTTGGACACTGAATTGCCATAGGTTACATCTATCTGATCAGGGGTTCTAGGTTATTACCATGCATGGTCCTTGGTTGGATTATCAGTCTCAGAAAAGTTCCCTGTGCCCAGATTTTTTGGTTCTGTTGCTCTCCTTGTGGAGCTCCTGTCTTCTCCAGGTCTTACTATTTCCCACTTCTTTCTTTCATAAGATTCCCTGCACTCTGCCCAAAGGTTGGCTATCAGTCTCAGCATCTGCTTTGATACCATGCAGGGTAGTGTCATTCAGAGGTCCTCTGTGTTAGGCTCCTGACTTGTTCCCTGTTTTCTCCTTCTTCTGATGTCCATACTCTTTGCCTTTTTGCATGGGAATTGAGCATTTTATTCAGAGTCCTCCTTCTTGATTATTTTTTTTTTAGGTGTACATATTTTAGTAGGCTTATCCTATATTATATGGCTAATAATCCACTTATGAGTGATTATATACCCTAGGACAGCTCACTCAAGATGATCTTTTCCAGTTGCCACCATTTACCTGCAAATTTCGTGATTTCCTTTGTTTTTTTTTTTTTTTTCTTTTTTATTGCTGAGTAATATTCCATTGTGTAGATGCATCACAATTTTTGTATTCATTCCTCAGCTGAGAGGCATCTGGGTTGTTTCCAGCTTCTGGCTATTACAAATAAAGCTGCAACAAACATGGTTGAACAAATGTCCTTGTTGTGTACTTGAGCGTCTTTTGGGTATATGCCTAGGAGTGGTATAGCTGGATCTTGAGGAAGCGCTATTCTAATTATCTGAGAAAGCTCCAGATTGGTTTCCAGAGCGGTTTTACAAGTTTACATTCCCACCAGTAGTGGAGGAGGGTTCCCCTTCCTCCACATCCTCTCCAGCATGTGTTGCCACTTTGGTTTTTGATCTTAGAAATTCTGATGGAAACCCCAAGATTTAATGCCAAGTTTTTGTAGGTAACTGCAGCATTACTGTGTTGGTCTTTCTCCTTTATAAACATTTAGAAATGACTAGTAGATGCTGAGATCATAACCAAACCTTGGACAGAGTGCAGGGAATCACATGAAAGAAAGAGGAATTAGTAAGACCTGGAGAGGATAAGATTTCCACAAGGACCAAATATATCTGGGCACAGGGGTCTTTTCTGAGACTGATTCTCCAACCAAGGTCCATGCATGGATATAACCTAGAACCCCTGCTCAGACATAACCCATGGCAGCTCAGTATCCAAGTGGGTTCAACAGTAAGGGAACAGGAACTGTCCTGGAGATGAACTCAGTGGCTGGCTCTTTGAACCCCCCACACCCTCCAGGGAGGATCAGCCTTGTTAGTCCACAGAGGAGGACATTGCAGCCAGTGCTGATAAAACCTGATAAGTTAGGGTCAGATGGAAGGGGAGGAGGACCACCCCTCTCAGTGGACTTAGTGAGATGTATTGAGGAGATGAGGGAAAAAGGTTGGGATAGGGAGGGGATGAGGGAGGGAGCCACAGTTGGGATACAAAATAAATAAACTGTAATTAATATAAAAAATAAAAATTTAACTAAAAAAAGAAATGTCTAGTAAACAAATACTAACACAGTTAGTATTAGATTCATTGCCAAAATATCAAAAATAATATAACAGCTATGATGCTTAAATTTCTCGGTAAGGGGGGCAGGGCAAGATGGCAGCACTGGGAGGACTCTCATTCTGAGAAGCAGCACAGCAGGATTGGCACAGTGACCAGCAATCAGAACTCGAGGCAATAAAACACAAGTGATTGTGTTCCACAGGTGAGAGGATACCCCACGGTGGGGGATTAAATCAGCTTTAACTCACCCGGCTAAACCACAGAAGAGATCCTGGTTCTGCCAGGAGCTTGGTCGCCAAACCAGAGCTACCCGCCAGCGCAATCTGGTCACTGTCCCAAACTGAACTGTGGGCCCACAACATCATAGACTGGATTTCCCAGTCGAGAGATAACCCCACGGAGCAGGAAACAATTGGGACCAACCTCAGGTTACCCAGACATACCCTGGAAAAGTCTCGGGTTCCAAAGGTGCCCCAAGAGCCAGTCCGGACCCAGAGCCGGGACACAGGTGCCTGCCTGCATGCCTGATTCACCGCCTAAGATAGAACTGTGGGCACCAGGACACCAGGGCACCAGACTGCATGTCTCTGGCAGGAGGAAACCCCCAGCGGAGGGGGTCAGCAGCTCTAACACTTAGGACACCCAGCACCAAAACACTTCCTGGACTCACGCAGACTCTAGTGCAGGCAGGAGCACTGTGCTCTGCCTCCATTATTGAGTTCCCCTACGGCACTGGGACACATAGCTGCATCCTCAGACCTACAAAAGCCAGAGAGCCATAACAGCAGCCCTCAGATACTGTGCCAAGGATCAACCAGTTATTCCTAGCTAGACTGTCAAAACTGTGGGAATCCCTGGTCCTTCAAGAGGGCTGCACCCACAGCATCTGGACCAGAGCAGTGCCTGCAGCCACCATCCCAGACAGACACACAGAGCTTCTGGTCAAGAGTGAGGCACTCAGCCTCCAGACCAGAACAGTGCCCCCAGGGGCCAACTCAACCTAGGTGCACATTCTCCAGGTCCAGAGTGGAGCAATCAGCCTCTGGCCCAGAGACTTGCTGAGTGCACCTCCCACTTTCCCGGACAGAACTGTGCGCCCCAGGATAACAGACTGAGTTTCCCTGTTGGGAGAAAACTCCACAGCTAGGGAATCAGCAGTTTCTTCAAGAGGACTGTATATGGAAATTTAGTGAGCAGCAGCACACTAAATTTATAACAAGAAAACCAGCAGTGGGGCAGCTGTCTTGAGAAATTCTATGGGTAAGAGGAGATCCCCCCTGCCTAACATAGACCACAGCTACTACTCAGGGCTATAAACCTGAGGTGAGCAGTGGCAACTCCTGAGAAACACTGGCCATACAGTGACCATAACCAAAAAACATAGAAGTACTCCTTCAGGAAAAATCATCTGCCAGCCAAGGGGATACTCCCTACCTCAGGATTCCAGGAAGCACAGAAACTAACAGCCAACACCTAAATCAGCCCAATGGGTAGAGGTCAGTGTAAAGGCTCAACCAACAAAAGACAGAGCAATATGGCATCTCCAGAACCCAGCCATCCAGGGGCGAACAGCCCTGAACAATGCAGCATAATAGAAAATCAAGAAGATGACCTTACATCTATGTTGATGAAGAGGATAATAGAGGAAACAAATAAAATACGTAAAGAATTAGAGGAAGATAAAACCAAACAGATCATGGCTATCAGTAAAGAAATGGAGGAAGATAAAGACAAGCAGATTAGGGACATCCGTGAAGAAATACGGGAAGATGCAGCCAAACAGCTTGTGGCCTTCAGAGAAGAAATAATTAAATCACTGAAAGAAATAAAAGAGACAGAGTTGAAGGAACTAAAAGAAAAAGAGGAAAATACAAGCAGACAGGTGAAGGAAGTCAACAAAACAACTCAAGACCTGAAGATAGAACTAGAAAAATTAAAGAAAACACAAATGGAGGAAATAATGGAGAGGAAGAATTTAGGGAAGAAAACAGGAAATACAGAGGTAAGCATAACCAACAGAATACAAGAAATGGAAGAAAGAATCTCAGGTGTAGAAGATACAATGGAAGAAATTGACGTATCTGTTAAAGAAAATGTTAAATCCAAAAAATTCCTGACACAGACCATCCAAGAAATCCAAGACAATATGAAAAGACAGAATCTAAGAATAATAGGAATCGAGGAAAAAGAAGACTCCCTTCTCCAAGGCCCAGAAAATATTTTCAACAAAATCATTGAAGAAAATTTCCCCAAGTTAAAGGAGAAGCCAACAAGGATACATGAGGCCTGCAGAACACCCAACATATTTGACCAGAAAAGAAAATCCTCCCACCACATAATAATCAAAACAGTAAGTATACAGAACAAAGAAAAAATACTAAAAGCTGCAAGGGAAAAAGGCCAAGTAACATATAATGGCAAACCCATTAGAATCACACCTGACTTTTCAACAGAAACTATGAAAGCCAGAAGGTCCTGGACAGATATCATGCAGACCCTAAGAGAACACAGATGTCAACCCAGGCTACTATACCCTGCAAAACTCTTAGTCCTCATAGACGGAGAAAACAAGATATTCAATGACAAAAACAAATTTCAACAATACCTACACACAAATCCAGCATTACAGAAGACACTGGAAGGGAAAATACAACCCAAGAAAATTAGCTTCTGTCAAGAAAACACAGGAAATAATTAACCTTACTACAGCAAAACAAAAAGCAACAAAGCACACAACCTTATGAACACAGCCAACATCAAAATCATAGGATCTAACAGCCACTGGTCATTAATCTCTCTCAACATCAATGGACTCAACTCTCCACTAAAAAGACACAGATTAACAGAATGGATACGTAAACAAAACCCAGCAATCTGTTGCATACAAGAAACACACCTAAGACACAAAGATAGACATTACCTGAGGGTAAAAGGTTGGAAGATGACTTTCCAAGCAAATGGACCCAAGAAACAAGCAGGAGTAGCCATTCTAATATCTGATAAAATAGACTTTCAATCAAAATTAATAAAAAAGAGATGAGGAAGGACACTTCATACTCATCAAGGGAAAATTCCACCAGGAAGACATCACAATCCTGAACATCTATGCCCCAAATACAAGAGCAACCACATTTGTAAAAGAAACATTGATAAAATTTAAACCACATATAGATCCCCATACATTAATAGTGGGAGACTTCAACACCCCACTCTCAACAAAGGACAGGTCAACAAAACAGAAATTAAACAAAGAAACAATATCTCTGACAGAGGTCATGAATCAAATGGACCTCACAGACATTTACAGAACTTTACAGCCAAACACAAAAGAATTTACCTTCTTCTCAGCACCTCATGGAACCTTCTCCAAAATAGACCAGATAGTTGATCACCAAGCAAGCCTCAACAGATACAAGAAGACTGAAATAATCCCTTGTATCCTGTCTGATCACCATAGAATTAAGCTGGACTTCAGCAACAAAAGAAATAGCAAAAAGCCTACACACACATGGAAACTGAACAACTTGTTACTAAATGACAGCTGGGTCAGGAAAGAAAAAAAGAAAGAAATTAAAGCCTTTCTAGAACTCAATGAAAATGAAGACACAACATACCCAAACTTGTGGGACACAATGAAAGCAGTGCTAAGAGGAAAGTTCATAGCACTAAGTGCCTTCAAGAAGAAATTCGAGACAGCTCATTCAAGCAACTTCATGGCCCACTTAAAAACCCTAGAAAAAGAAGAAGCAGACACACCAAAAAAAAGTAGATGGCTGGAAATAATCAAACTCAGGGCTGAAATCAATCAATTAGAAACAAATAAAACAATTCAAAGGATCAATGAAACCAAGAGCTGGTTCTTTGAGAAAATCAACAAGATCGACAAACCCTTAGCCAAGCTAACTAAAAGGCAGAGAGACACCACCCAAATCAACAAAATCAGAAATGAAAAGGGTGACATAACTACAGACACTGTGGAAATCCAAACAATCATTAGGACTTACTTCAAAAGTCTATACTTAACAAAATTTGAAAACCTAAATGAAATGGACAATTTTCTTGATCGATTTGACTTACCAAAGCTGAATCAGGACCAGGTAAATCAACAAAATAGTCCTATATCCCCCAAAGAAATAGAAGCAGTCATCAAAAGTCTCCCATCCAAAAAAAGCCCAGGACCAGATGGCTTCAGCGCAGAATTCTACCAGACCTTCAAAGAAGAGCTAACTCCAATTCTCTTCAAACTATTCCACAAAATAGAAACAGAAGGAACATTACCAAACTCATTCTATGAAGCCACAATCACCTTGGTACCTAAACCTCACAAAGATTCAACTAAGAAAGAGAATTTCAGGCCAATCTCCCTTATGAACATTGATGCAAAAATACTTAACAAAATACTTGCAAACCGAATCCAAGAACACATCAAAGATATTATCCACTATGACCAAGTAGGCTTCATCCCAGGTATGCAGGGGTGGTTCAATATAAGGAAATCCATCAATGTGATCCACCGTATTAACAAACTGAAAGAAAAAAAACACATGATAATCTCCCTAGATGCTGAAAAAGCATTTGGCAAAATCCAACATCCATTCATGTTTAAAGTACTGGAGAGATCAGGGATACAAGGCACATATCTAAACATAGTAAAGGCAATTTACAGCAAGCCTATAGCCAACATCAAACTGAACGGAGAGAAACTTAAAGCAATCCCACTGAAATCAGGGACAAGACAAGGCTGCCCACTCTCTCCATATCTCTTCAACATAGTGCTGGAAGTCCTTGCTAGAGCAATAAGACAGTTGAAGGAGATCAAGGGGATACAGATGGGAAAGGAAAAAAGTCAAATTATCACTATTTGCAGATGATATAATAGTATATACGAGTGACCCCAAAAACTGTACCAGAAAACTCCTACAGCTGATAAACACCTTCATCAAAGTGACCGGATACAAAATTAACTCAAAAAAATCAGTAGCACTCCTGTATACAAATGACAAATGGGCTGAGAAAGAAATTAGAGAAACAACACCATTCACAATAGCCACAAATGACATAAAGTACCTGGTGTAACTCTAACAAAGGAAGTCAAAGACTTGTATGAAAAAAATTTCAAGTCTCTGAAGAAAGAATTAGAAGAAAAAAATCAGAAGATGGAAAGATCTCCCATGCTCATGGCTTGGCAGGATTAACATAGTAAAAATGGCCATCTTACCAAAAGCAATCTACAGATTTAATGCAATTCCCATCAAATTGCCAACACGATTTTTTACAGACCTGGAAAGAAAAATTCTCAACTTCGTATGGAATAACAAGAAACAGAGAATTGCTAAAACAATCCTCTACAATAAAAGATCTTCTGGAGGTATCTCCATCCCTGATCTCAAGCTGTACTATAGAGCAACAGTTATAAAAACTGCATGGTACTGGCATAGAAACAGAATGGTGGATCAATGGAATCGACAGAAGACCCAGAAATAAACCCACACACTTACAGACACCTGATTTTTTACAAAGATGCCAAAACCATACAATGGAAAAAAGATAGCATCTTCAACAAATGGTGTTGGTCCAACTGGATGTCTACATGTAGAAAAATGAAAATAGATCCATACTTATCACCCTGCACAAAACTGAAGTCCAAGTGGATCAAAGACCTCAACATAAAACCAGACACATTAAATCAGCTAGGAAAAAAAGTGGGGAATACCCTAGAACTCATTGGTACAGGAGAAAACTTCCTGAACAGAACACCAACAGCACAGGCTCGAAGAGCAACAATCAATAAATGGGACCTCATGAAATTGAAAAGCTTCTGTAAAGCAAAGGACACCGTCATCAAAACAAAGCGACTGCCTACAGATTGGGAAAGAATCATCACCAACCCTTTATCTGACAGAGGACTCATATCCAATATATATAAAGAACTAAACAAGCTGAAAAGCAATAAACCAAGTAATCCACTTAAAAAATGGGGAACAGAGCTAAAGAGAGAATTCTCTGTAGAGGAATATCGAATGGCAGACAAGCACTTAAAGAAATGCTCATCCTCATTAGCCATTAGGGAAATGCAAATCAAAACAACCCTGAGATTTCACCTTACACCCATCAGAATGGCCAAGATGAAAAACTCAAGGGACAACACATGCTGGAGAGGTTGTGGAGAAAGGGGAACCCTTCTCCACTGCTGGTGCGAAAGTAAACTGGTACAACCACTCTGGAAATCAATCTGGCGCTTTCTCAGACAACTAGGAATAGCGCTTCCTCAAGATCCAGACATACCACTCCTAGGCATATACCCAAAAGAGGCGCAAGTACACAAAAAGGACATTTGCTCAACCATGTTTGTAGCAGCTTTATTTGTAATAGCCAGAAGCTGGAAACAACCCAGATGCCCCTCAACTGAAGAATGGATGCAGAAACTGTGGTACATCTATACAATGGAGTATTACTCAGCAATGAAAAATAAGTAAATCATGAAATTTTGCAGGTAAATGGTGGGACCTGGAAAGGATCATCCTGAGTGAGTTGTCCCAGAAGCAAAAAGACACGCATGGTATATACTCACTCATATAAACATATAACAGAGAATAAACCCACTAAAATCTGTACATCTAAACAAACTAAGCAAAAGAGAGGACCCTAACTAAAATGTTCATTCCCCATCTTGAAAGGCAAAGAGGATGGACATCAGAAGAAAAAGAAAATAGGAAACAACCTTGGAACCTGCTACAGAGGGCCTCTGAAAGCCAGAAGAAAACAGGAAACAACCTTGAAACCTGCCACAGAGGGCCTCTGAAAGCTTCTGCAGTATAGACTGTCAAAGCAGATGCTGAGCCTGATGGCCAACTGATGGGCAGAGTGAATGGAATTCTATGTAAAAAGTGGGAAATAGTAAGAGCTGGAGGGAACGGGAACTCCACAAGGAGAGCAACAGAACAAGATAATTTGAACACAGGGAACTTCCCAGAGACTCATACTCCAAA
>NW_026585580.1:6861657-6973865 GCF_907164565.1 Psammomys obesus | reverse complement strand
AGTATAGACTGTCAAAGCAGATGCTGAGCCTGATGGCCAACTGATGGGCAGAGTGAATGGAATTCTATGTAAAAAGTGGGAAATAGTAAGAGCTGGAGGGAACGGGAACTCCACAAGGAGAGCAACAGAACAAGATAATTTGAACACAGGGAACTTCCCAGAGACTCATACTCCAACCAAGGACTATTTGTGGAGATGACCTGGAACCCCTGCACAGGTGTAGCCCATGGCAGTTCAGTGTCCAAGTGGGTTACATAGTAATGGGAAGAGGGACTGCCTCTGACATAATCTGATTGGCCTGCTCGTTGATCACTTCCCCCTGAGGGGGGAGCAGCCTTACCAGGCCACAGTAGAGGACAATGCATCCACTTTTAATGAGAACTGATAGAGTAAGATCAGAAAGAAGAGGAGAACCTCCCCTATCAGTGGACTTGGGGAGTGGCATGTATGCAGAAAGGGGAGGGACGGTGGGATTGGGAGGGGAGGAGGGAGGGGCTTATGGGGGGATACAAAATGAATAAAGTGTAATTAATAAAAAATTAAAAAAAAATTTCTCGGTAAGGAATTGTAAAGCAGTACCGATTTACTTTGTTTTGATAATTATGTACAACTACACCTGGAACCATTATGGTCATCACATGTGCATAGACAGAACAATTCAATTGTTCTTTTGCATATGACAACTGTCACTGAAAAAGCTAACCAAAGTGAAAACTCCATCAGCTGAGAAAATACCCTGACTAATGTAGGCACTGAGCCTCAAGACACAGCATGAGCTGCAGAATATTCCTTCTTATCTTAGGAGCGAAACCTGCAGTCCTTCTTAGAGATTGGCAGTGAAGATTGCCTTTAACTCTAACAGCCTAGGAGTCCTATGAGTTGTCTGCGTTTGCAACAGCTCTAACCCTGGCACCTTTACATAGAGAAATAACAGTTGTTTCCTCTCTGGTGTGCATTGCCATCCAAGCAATTTCTTTCAATATGACTGAGCCTGCTTACTGAGTGTGCATGAAAACACAGCAGGTTAGGCTTAAGCTTATTGAATGATTATCTATGAATGGCTAGCTCCATTACCACGTGCTCTTGAACAGAAAGGCACGTGTTTTGGGTTTTGCAATGAATGGAGTCATGCTATTGGTCTCAATCAATTTCTGTGCAATGAGAGATAGGAGAATTGTGTGCTATGTTCGTATCAGAGTCTGTTTACTAAGCACCTGTTTACGAAGAGATGGTGAATGGTAAAAATAAAATTGAAAAGATCCGTCAGTAATGTGTGTGTAAAATATTAATGATGCAACTTAATGTTATCAGTTAACAGTTAATTTTTTAAACTTTTATTCTTTTCTCATACATTACATCCCTACTGCAGTTTCCCTTCCCTTAACTCCTCCCATTCTCTCTCCACAGCACATCCTTCTTCCAGAGGGAGAAAGAGAGAGATGCAGAGACAGACAGAGAGACAAACAGACAGATAGAGAACAACCCTCTCAGGGATTGCCACCTAACATGGCCTAACAAGATACAATAAGACTGGGAACAAACCTTCATATCGCAGCTGGATGCAGCAGCTCAGTAGGAGAAAAAGAGTCCTGAGCACTGGCAAAACGGTCAGAGACACCATCCACACCTATCGTTGGGTGTCCCACAAGAACACCAAACTACACAATCATAAGGCATATGCAGAGGATCTCTGTTAGACGCATACAGGGTCCGTGTTTGTTGCTTCAGTTCCTGTAAGCCCCTATGAGCCCTGTTTAGTGGATTCTGTGAGCCACATTGTCTTGGTGTCTTTGTCCCTCTCGGGTGTACTCTCCTTCCTCCGCTCTTCTGCAAGGTTTCTGGGTTCTATGTAGTGTTTGGCTGTGGTGTAGCTCCATCTTTTTTCTCAGTTGATGGATGATGCTCCTCTGATGATAATGTGGCTACGCACTGATCTATGATGCATGGGCTACTCCACAAGTTTTGTGCCACCATTGCCACAAGAAGTCTAGCAGGCAAAACAGATTGTAGATAAGGACAGATTGTAGGTCTTGGTTTTTGTGGCTTGCTGATTTGACTCTTCTACTGCTAGGAGCCATGCCTAGTTAAAGAAGTTAGCCTGTCTGGTGTATCTCCATTTCCTCCTTAGTAGAAGACCTTCTTGGCTCACTCTCATAGATGTGAGCTTGACTGCACTATGTTTCTATGTTGCTCCTCAAGTACCCCCAGTTTCAGTGATCTCTCCCACTTACAACTCTGTATGTCTTCTTCCCTCTGCCTGAACGCTCCCGTTCTCAGTCAGTCTACCTGCAAAATCTATTCTAGTCTTGCTTCCCAGGATTTTCAATAATGCTACTAATGCTACGTGTTTGCTAAGTATTCAATATCTAATTGTTCAGCAGTAGTGAATTTGTGCTGAATATTTCCCTCTCAGAGCATCACTATATTTCAGAATCTGAGTTCCTTGATGAAAAAATTGGTTCCCATAAAGTAAAGGCACTTTTGCTCTATCAGAAGATAGTAAACGAGAGTGCAGAGATATCAGAAAATTAGTAAACATTTCAAATTGACAAAAACAATCAAAAGATCCCTGCTGAACTGTCTCTGACATGAACTCAGTGGCTGGCTCTTTGATCACCTCCCCCTGAGGGGGGAGCAGCCTTACCAGGCCACAGAAGAAGACAATGAAGCCACTCCTGATGAGACTTGATAAGCTAGGGTCAGATGGCAAGGGAGGAAGACTTCCCCTATCAGCCAATGGGAGAGGGGCGTGGGAGGAGAAGAGGGAGGGAGCATGGGATTGGGAGGGGAGGAGAGAGGGTACTACAGAACTCAGTGGAGGTAAGCCTATCTTCAAGGTGTGATAAAAACTTCAGGAAAATAATATTGTTAGCTCTATTTATACACTCATATTTATATACTCATGTTTATGTGTATATGTATATATACCTGTGCGGGGGTGCACACACATCAAAAAGGCACATTTACTCAATAAACAGTAGCCTCTGCCTCCCCCAGTTCTGGAACTGTGGGCATGTGACAGTCCCCAGTTCAAGTGGATTTATATTAAAGCAAATTTTACTTTATGATGAAGAAGTCCTATCTCAACCAAGTAATATATTTCCCTATGTGTTCCCCTGTATAATATTTCTGTGCTACTTTGCATCAATATATTAATATGTTAACATTAATGTTTAAATTTTGGGAAATCTCATTTTTGTTGTAAGTTTATGATGAACAGTTTAATGATTCTTGAACTATATGAAGAAGCTAAGTCTTTTTCACAAATGGGTTATTTCTTGCACATATCCTTTTAATAAATGGATCATGTTATGCAAAGTTTACATTTAAAATATTTTATATATGTTTATAAGCATACATATCAATTTTAACCAAATTGTATGTTAATCCTGGAACCTCTTTTTCCCTTTAAAGGCATTTTCTTAGCTTAGCATAAAACATGAGGGATGAATTTCATAATATGGTTAGCTCTTAGTGTTAACTTTAAAGTAGTTTTATTGTCTGAAAACACAATGATGATGATTTTTCTGACAATATTGACAGTATAAATAAGTTTTAAGACAAGGGTTATACATATGCACGATTCTGATGTTTAATATATCAAATCTATCAAGAGCTGATTGCAGAGAAAATATAATTTATCAGTTAGAGATGCACAAACACACATTAAGCTACCTCAGATTTCTGTGGTAATTGCCTTTTTCTCTACTCTCTGCCTAGAGATGAAACACTATACTGCACAGGGGCTCCTGAGTAAGTCATCATTACATGGTTGCCAGCATTTATACTTGTCTGTTCTGGAAACACTTTCTTAGAGTAAGTGATAAACCTTTTCTTTAGTTTATAATCACTGAAATGTGAACCAATGTTGCTTGCGATGTTGCGTGGCATTCATAGCAGAGAAATGGCCTTTCTTTCTCTCCTACCTGGTTCTAAAGAAACCTAAAGGTCTGTCAGATATTTCCTACAATTCCACACCCTTAGAGATGACAATGAATGGATGTGCTGCTGTGGACTTTAACTGGGCCTGTGTTCAAACACTGAGCTCTCGGTGTTTTAATTCCTCCCATCAGTGGTTCACCTGGTCATTTTATGCCACAATTCCTTGGATGATTAGTTCCATTTTGCTCTGTAACTTCAAAGGTGGACTCTGTTGAAAATGGATGAATGTCATAATAGTCTATTCAAAGGAAAGGCAAAATGAACACATTCATCACACTGACAAAATAGGCAGTCTAGTTGAATTCTCGATTGTTATTATATAGTTAGCAATGAGATGAGAATAAGAGTACAAAATAGAATATGTTGAAAAGGAAATTATACAAAAAGGAGCCTTTTTAAGTGACACATGAAGGACAAGACCAATTATAATAAATTCTAAGAGATTTTTATCATTGTATCAAAATTCAGTGTCTTAATTTCCTTTTATCTCCTCAACATGTAAACTTCTAGTATACACATACATATAAATATATTTATATTTAACAAAAATTTCATGATTTGCTAGTATGTACCAAAAGTATAAATACCATGAAATTTCAAAATACATATTTATCACTTTTCCAGGTTCAAATTTATGTAAAAATGGACAAAGATCCACATGTCTACCTTCTGATGAAACTGCTGCTATATCCACTCTGTTGTGAAATGTTTCATTCTTTTGGTTCAGCAGCATCTGTAGCTCAGACTGTAAATTCACATCCTTAGCTCACATTTTCAAATTTTAATGAAATAAGATATTTTCAAATTCTTTAGTTTGAAGAATCCACAGACAAAAACTTTCTTTTTCTTTTCTTTGTTCACCTTTAAAAATACTGCTGCTGATTTCCTAGTTTTTTCTTTCTTTAAATTTTTATATTAATTACAGTTTATTCACTTTGTATCCCAGCTGTAGCCCCCTCCCCCCAATTCCACCTTCCCTTCCTCTTCTTCTCCTATGCCCCTCCCCTGATCCAACGAGAGCGGAGATCCTCCTCCTTTCCATCTGACCCTAGTCTATCAGGTCTCATCAGGACTGGCTTGTATCTTCTTCTGTGGACTGGTAAGGCTGTTTCCCGCTCAGATGGAGGTGATCAAAGAGCCAGCCCATGAGTTCATGTCAGAGATGGTTCCTGTTCCTATTATTGGGGAACCCTCTTGGACACTGAACTGCCTTGGGCAACTTCTGTGCATGGGTTCTAGGTCATCTCCATGTATGGTCTTTGTTTGGAGTATCAATCTCAGAAAAGACCCTGGGCCCAGATTTCCTTGTTCTTAATTGCTGAGTAGTATTCCATTGTGTAAATGTACCACAATTTCTGTATCCGTTCCTCCATTGCGTGACATCTAGGTTGTTTCCAGATTCTGGCTATAGAGCTGCTACAAACATGGTTGATCAAATGTCCTTATTGAATAGTGGGGCATCTTTTGGGTATATGCCTAGGAGTGTTATAGCTGGATCTTGAGGTGGCACTATTCCTAATTTTCTGAAGAAGCACCATATTGATTTCAAAAGTGGTTGTACAAGGTTATATTCCCATCAGCAATGGAAGAGTGAAATTTTCAGGCAAACTGGGAACTAAAAAATATCATCCTGAATGAGGTAACCCAAATGCATAAAGATACATATGATATATGTTCACTTATAAGTGGATATTAGCCATGTAATATAGGATATACATACTAAAATCTAAGCCCTAAAGAAGGGAAACAACAAGGAGGACCTTAAGGAAGATGCTTCATTCTTGTTCAGAATGGCAAACAAAATTGACATTGAAAGTAGGAGAAGACAGGGAAAAGGACAGGAGCCTTCCACAGAGAGCCTCTGAAAGATTCTGCATTCAGGGTATCAAAGGAGATATTGATACAGCCAAACTTTGGACAGAGTGCCAGAATCCTTATGGTAGAAGAGGGAAATAGAAAAACCTGGAGAGGACAGGAACTCTACAAGGAGACCAACAGAACCAAGATACCTGGGCCCATGGGGGCCTGCACAGACCGATACTCCAACTAAGGACCATGCATGGAGGAGACCTAGACCCCCTGATCAAAGGAAGTCAATTTCCAAGTGGATTCCTTAGTATGGGGTACAGGGGATGTCTGTGACATGAACTCAGTGGCCAACTCTTTGATCATCTCTCCTTGGGGGGATAAGGGGTTTGAAGCCTTGCCAGGACACAGAGGAAGAAGATGCAGCCAGCATTGATGAAATCTGATTAACTAGAGTCAGATAGAAGGGGAGAATGCCCTCTTCTATCAGGGGACTAGGGAAAGGGCGTAGATGGAGAAGAGGGAGTGTGGGTGGGACTAGAAGGAGGTGAGGAAGGGGGGCTGCAATGGCATGCAAAGAGAAGAAATTGCAATAAATAAATATATAATTAAATTAAAATTAAATAATACAATTGATGCAATGAGAAGTATTGTCTACTACACAGTAAGAGAGGTGAATCCCTAAGTGTTAAGTTTAGCTGTGACTGAGTTGGGATTTAGCATGACAAGAACAATGCAGTGGTTGACTAAAACAGAAGTCTTTAAATAATTCCATACGGATGGCTATGACAATAGACCATGGCACCTGAGGACCTAGTAGTAAGCATCTGTCCAAAGGTTACATTGTAACAACTTAAATATGGTGTTTCAATATCTCAGTCAGGTAAGTACTGTGGGAGCTATATATTCTCACTTGCTCAAACTGATACAGTATCATGACCAGATAAAAATAAAATATACCAAACTGATTTCAAATATCATGAAAATAGCTTAATCATTTTTGGCTAATAATAGTTATTGGTATCAACCTGTAGGGTGTGGGTATAACCACATCCAGTCAAACTCAATCTTAGGTTTCTCCAAGGGTCTAAAGTGCCATCTACTAAAGCTTCCATGCTTCTATCTTTAAGACCTGGAGAGCTGTTCCTCTTGAGAGTTGTCTCTGATAATTAGCCTTTCTTAGTGAATACAGTATGGTAAAGTGGTGAGGTTTCACTTTTAAAATTATCTCTTGCAACCTCTACAACTTACACATCACTGTCCCCAATGTTCCTTCTTGAGAGCTTCTCAGGTATGCTTCAATGACACTGAAAAGCCCCTCTATGTCACAGGTAAGGACACTGGTTAAGCAGTGATCCATCCACCCCAAGCTGTGCAGAGTTTAACTATCCCATGAGCAAACTTGTAACTGAAAATAACTTAGGGAATGTTTGGATATTAAAAATTTCCACATAAGCCCATCTAATTCCTGGCTCAGTGTATATGGGTCAGTCCTCTTTAATAGAGTTGAAATTAAGGGATTACATTTTAAATCCTTCTCCGTAAGCACATTCAGACAAGGGAGTTCAATTTCAAACTTGTTATATGTTTTGAAATTTTAAATAAGTTTATGAATGTGAAATTAAAGATAGAAACCTTTACTCTGATCATAAAAAAAATAAAATAAAATAAAATACCTAGTACCTGCAAGAAAGCCAGGTAAGCTGGGCATAAAACGTCTTCTTTCTCTGTTCCTCAAGACCCAGTCCCTCATTCTTGTACCTAGTAGTGCAACAACCTCCATTCCCTGGTGCCTGTGTCTCCTGTGACTCCCACAATCTATCTCTTCCTAACCTCCCTCCTCATCTGTTGCTATATACAGCTTCTAGCAGGCACCTTTTCTTCAACCACAGGCCATGTCTTCCAGAAAACCAGGTTGGCTGCTCACAGACCTTTCCTATCTCCCCAGTCCCCCTAGGCCAGTCTTTCACTCATATCTCTAGCTCTGAAGCAGAATATCTGTGACAGCCTTCCACAGCCCCTGCTCCAATCTCCAGTGCATCCCACAGATCTTTCCCCCGTTAGCCTCCCTATATGTTGGTTTGTCCTGGACTCCAATTCTTGAAGTCATACCCTGCAAACATAAGTCAAAATTTGCCTGAAGACAGACCCTCTCTTCTACTGCTCCTGAGATCAAATCACCAAGTCTCATTCCTAGCTCTGTAGCAGGAAAACTGCTGCAAACTTCTTTTCCTCTTTGACACCATTAACAACAGATCACAAAGACCTTCTCCTCCAACTTTCCTTTCACCAGCACATCCCAATATCTCAGACTCCAACACTTCCAGGAATTATCTGTGTACATACCAGCTGAGAAGGCCAGAAAAACAGGCAACACGTAGCCATCACACACTATGGACATCCAAAGAGGAAACAGAAACCAAGAATCAAAGCAACCACCCAACAAAAACAAACCCAGAAATTTGTATCTAGATATAAAATAGTCCCAAACCTAAATTCCTTGATGCCAGCATATAAACACAGCCAATAACTGCCAGGGAAATTTATCTCCATTATCACCCAGCTTTCCAACACAGCAGACCCTGAATATTCCAACATAGCTGAAGCACAAGGAAAATACCTTAAAATCAACTATATAAAAATGGTAGATATCCATAAAGAGGAAATGAATAAATACCTTAAAGAAATCCAGGAAAACCCAACTAGATGAAAGAAATTAATAAATCTATTCAAAACCTTAAAATAAAATAGAATCAATTAAACACACACACACACACACACACACAAAGGGGAAGTCTACTATTGCTTACATGGAGCCTTTACTCCTTTGTTCTAGTCTCCTTGGTACCTAAATGTACTCTGCATGATTCCACAAGAGATAGTTGAACACCAACCCAACCATAAAAGCATAGAAAGACCTGGAGAGGACACGAGCTCCACAAAGAAACCAACAGAGACAAAACTTCTGGGATCATGGGGGACTGCAGAAACTGATGAATAAACCAAGGATCATGCATGGAGAGGACCTAGACCCTCTGCTCAGATGTAGCCCATGGGCAGCTAAGTCTCCATGTGGGTTGCCTAGTAAGGGGAGCAGGGGCTTTCTCTGACATGGAGTCAGTGGCCAGGTCTTTTATCACCTCCCCCTAGTGTGGGGGCCTATAGGCTATAGAAAAAGAGGATACAGGCAGTCCTTATGAGACTTAACATGCTAGAGTCATATAGTAGGGGAGGAGGACTTCCTCTATCAGTGAACTAGGAGAAGAACATAGGTGGGAAAGAGGAAGAGAGAGTAGGACGAGGAGGAGATGATGGAGGGGACTACAGCTGGGATTCAAAGTGAATAAAGTATAATTAATAACAACAATCATAATAATTTAAAAATTGAAATAAATAAAAATAAATAAAAACATTTTGACCTATAATCCGTCCTGTATTGCACCTGCCTGCAATGGTGGCAAGGAACCTGTGGGGGTATCCAACCAATATCTGATTTGACTTGATGTTCATTCCATAAGAAAGAGCACATATGCCACACATCTTGGACAAAAACCAAAACCAAAACCAAAACCAAAAAACAAACAAAAACCAATCAGACTAGATATCCCAGATACCTTGGGTAAACCAAGTGTATCTTGTCTAAAACAAACAAAGACAACAAGAAAACAGAATCAATAAAATGATTCCTAATTGTATTCTGTTATCCTCATAGATCAGTGTCTTGTCCAGTCATTTTCAGAGACACTTCTACAGGCAGCTGGTGTGAACAGATTCAGAGACCTACCATTCGCAAATAGAAAGGGTCTAAATGGGAGGTCTCCATCACATCCCTCCAGTCAGAGCTCAGGGACTCCTCAGGAAGAGGAGATAGAAATGGAGGAAATCAGGTGAATAAGACCTCCTAAATCAACTAAGAAGGTTCATATGAGCTCACATAGATGGAAGCAGTAAGCATAGAGCATACATGGATATGCATGTCCACTGCATATACATTATAGCTGTTAGCACTCTTATGAGAATCGTGACAATGAGAAAGAATGTGTCTCTGAGTCTTTGCCTTCTCTTAGGAAGTTTTTTTCTTCTGTTGGGCTGCCTTTTCTAACATGTATATAATAGTTTTTGCTCCATCTCGTAATTTGTTTTTGCCATATTTGGTTGTTTATTATCAGAAGCCTTTTCTTTTCTAATGAGTCACATAAACAAAGTGGATCCGGAGAGTAAAGTAGATGGGAAGGCCCTTGGAGGAGTAGAAGAAGAGGAACTATAATCAGGATACGTTGTATGTGAAAATAATCTTCAATGAAAGTAAAAAAAAAAAAAAAAGATTCTCTACTTGAATGTCATGCAATGTTTACTAATGTGCTAAAATATTTTCTCACAGTGATATATGTTTTTACCTTTTTGTAATTAGTACGGCGACTACACTTGGGAAACCATTTGTGATCACCATTTTCTAGACAATGACAATTTAAATAAGCAAACTAAATTCAAATATGGAAGTTACACATATTAGTTTTTAACAGGATGAGTACAAATTGATGCTTATGTTTTTTAAATAACATCCATAACTAAGATTAAGAAAGATTATAATAAAAGCATGAAAAATTATTGACTAATATTCTTAAATTAGTTTATTAGTCCAGTGTTCACGTGAATTCTAGCTACTATTTTCTCTACTTAGAATGTTAGTAATGATTTAGATGACAGTTAGAAAAAGACTAAACCATGATGGTTGCAAATGTTTTACTTCAATTTTTGTATATATTGAAGCAGTATCCTATTCTATACAGTTATTTGTTCTATTTGATTTCAAATTAAGAATTATATTATTGTATTGCAGTAGGTATAATTTGGGACACTGGAGGTCAGTTCTTTGTTATAAATATGCCCTTCATAAAAACAATATGACCAAATAAGTAAAAATCATACAAGTGTTATATTGATGATTCATAAGGAAAAGTGCAAGCTTCAAAATGAGGTTAAAGAAACTGATTAAATATTTCTTTATTCAGGGAAAGACAAACACTTCTCATTTGACCACAACAGAACAAGGAGTTAAAAGTCAAAAAAAATGAATAATTTGAAATAACTACAATAATTTTATGTTTACAAAATTTAAATTAAAGTATGTGGAATCTATAAAATATACAAATCAAATTTAATTAATATGTATGAAATTAAAATATACCAAAGAAAATATTAGCAATTATATATAGATATCAATAGAATCTTGACTTATCTACAGTTGAGACTGAAGTTGATTAATAATCTTCTTATATACTTAAAATTCACCATTGCCTTAAAAATTCAGAAACATGCTAAAAATAAGAGAGTTTAATGGGGGTACTTATTTTCATCAAATATATTTTATATAGGAGCAACAGAGAATGAAGTAAAACACTTCATCAACTGCTATACTCTATTATAATTTGGTTCACATAGACTTTTACCTGTTTCTTAGGATTACTAAGAAATGTAAATGTCAGCACAGCTAAATACCTTTCATCTGTAAATTATGCACGTACATGAAAAATGTCAGGGCTAAAATTTGGGCTATGACCTTCAAAGTCCATGTGGTAAGTGATGGTCATTTTCAAATCACTCATCCACTTTCTTGAAGTGTTATTAATAGTGGTTTTCACCTTTATGGCATCCAACCAGGACTTTTTTAAACTTCTTTGGACAAAAAGCCTGACTGGGAATGCCCTTTGCCACTATAGTGAAAATCAAGAGTACTATCACAGGCATCAGCTGACCCTTTTTCTTTCTCACCTTCTTCTTCTTCTTCTTCTTCTTCTTCTTCTTCTTCTTCTTCTTCTTCTTCTTCTTCTTCTTCTTCTTCTTCCTTCACCTTCATCTTTTCTCTCCTTTATAGCCTATAACATACCAAAGAAGATTTATTTTAGTTCTATGGCTATAGAAAAGCAATGGATCAGAAATATGGAAGGGAGAAGGGCATTTTTGTCTAAGTATTTAAGTTTAATCTAAATGAGACAATGAGTAAAAGCAAGCATTTTTTTTTTCAAACAAATTAGAAAACTATTCATGGCTTGTGAAAAAGGAGTAATTCTTTTGCTTTTCTTAGCACAAAAATCTCTCCCACTGAACCTATTCATTGATGTCTTTATCTTGACCCTGTAGCTGGTTTGGCATTAGGAGGATTGTCATAGTATACATTTATCCAGCAAATACTTACTGGATAAAGTGGGCATGGCAACAATAATGATGTCAAAAATGGACCAAAATTTCTCCAACATGAAGGAAGTTATATTCTATAAAACATACCTCATTCAAAAATTCCGTTAAATGAAATATAATAATTTCTATGGCAAACTGAAATGCTATTGCAGCTAATTTATTATAATAAACACTTTCAGCAAGAATTTTTAGATTCTTACTCAGCTACTCTCTTCCTTCCAGCTAACCTATGGAATTAGGCATTGTTCGTGACCTTTCTGACATTTCTTAGTATTAGTAATGCTTGATAGGACACTTCTCAATAAGCTGTCTCTAGAGATTCACTGCTTTGCTTTCGAGAGGAGCATCACATTTACTGTACACCATCTGTATCTGTTGTGGTTTTGTTATTCCAGGCATTTGGTCTTCTCATGGTCTGGAAATCTTTAATCCAATTTTGATTTTTTGCGAGAGAAGTTCTATATTAAAAATTTTAAGGTCTGTGCATAATGTCATCTTTAAAAGCAACTTATTTAATTGATATTTACTTACATTTTCCAGAAACGGCAAAAAACAGATAGCTTATTGCTTACCACCTTTTTTCCTCTCTTTATTTGTAGAATATTATGAATTAACTCAGACATCTCAAGTAAATTCTTGTAATAGTATCTTTACTTGTTTTTATATTTTATATTATTATAAAATTTATGTTAATTATTTTATATTTATTTATATTAATTATTATACCCACCATATTAATATTAATCACACTAATTATAAAATTTATATTAATTTTATAATAATATCTCGCTGTTCTTTCTCTAATTCATGGCCTCTTTTCTTTAATTGTTACATATATATCTAAATACATTAATGCTATCTTCTCACTTCATTCAATGTTATCTGTAAGTATATGATCTCAGGATTGACCACGTGACATTGGATACAGATGGTAAGTCCTTCCTTGAGAAAGAGCATTTCTTGTACTCTTTTTCAGTTGCTTTAAAAAAATTATTTATTATTTATTTATTACAATTTATTCACCTTGTATCCTGCCTGTAGGCTCCTCGCTCATCTCCTCCTATTCCCACCCTCCCTTCCCCTTCCACTAAGCCCCTCTCTTAGTCCACTGATAGGGGAGGTCCTCCTCCCTTTCCATCTGACCCTAGTTTATCAGCTCTAATCAGGACTGGCTGATTGGCTTCCTCTGTGGCCTGATAAGGCTCTTCTCCCCCCCCCCCCCGCCAAGGGGGAGTGATCAAAGAGCAGGCAACAGATTTCTTGTCAGGGACAGCCCCTGTTCCCCTTAGTAAGGAACCCACTGGGAGACTAAGCTGCCTATGGGCTACATCTGAGCAGGGATTCTAGGTTATATCCATGAATGGTCCTTGGTTGGAGTATCAGTCTCTGCAGGACTTCTTGGGTTCAAATTTTTTGGTTTTGTTGGTCTTGTGGAGCTTCTGTCCCCTTCAGGTCTTTCTGTCCCACTTCTTCCATAAGATTCACTGCACTCTACCCAAAGTTTGGCTGAGTCTCAACATCTGCTTTGGTGCCCTGCTGGTAAAGAAGCTAAACATAAAGAGGACCCTATGAAAGAGGCTTAATCCTCATTCAGACTGGCAAACAGGATAGGAGAACACAGGAAACAGGACAAGCTCCTCTACCACAGAGGGCCTCTGCAGGACTCTGTGCAGCAGGGTATTCAAGTAGATGTTTGTAGTTTCTATCTAGTCTTGAGGCCACACAGGATTTTCACCTTCTGTGTTAACCCATCACATATCGTCATTGTTGTTCAGATCTTCTTTAGGTACTAATGTTTGATGGGACTTCATTACTGATAGCCTTTCTGGTATTTCCAGGAGATTGGCTCTCACTTCAAACTTCCTTCTCTTCTGATTTTTATGATTCCTGGCACTTAGGCACAGGATTTTTGCTGTAGATGTAGTAGAAATTTGTTTCTGCTACTGAGTACCATCAACTTGTATGCCATGAGATACAAACACTGCCTTTCTCTCAGGAGTGGTGCAAAAGGAGAAAGGACCCAGGATTGCAAACTAATCCTAATTAGGTTTCTAATCCTTTAAGAACCTCCACTCAAAAAAAATCAACAGCTTCAACTTCAGAGCAGACAGAAACTCAGTATGAAGCTGAAAAAAAAGTTTATCAACAATAGAAAAGGAAGGGATCAAGAAAAGAATAAGAGCACATGCAAGACTGGGTGAATGCTCATCAGGAGGCAGTCATTTTTAAATATCCCAGGAGCAACTATATATAGGATTTTAGAACTTCTTGAATTTTAATCTAATAGATCTCTAAGTAAGGACTCTGCTCTGTCTCATTTCCCACTTAAAAAAAAATAAGGAGTGTATAGATTGCTTCCAAAGATTCCTTGGATGTGAATACAAACTTATAAAAATAAATGCATCAGCCCCAGGCTTATACAGTGGTTTAGAGTCTGTGTTTGACTTTTTATTATGATTTATAGAAATTTCAAATTTACAACTGGTAAAGAAAAGAAAAGATGTATACACTTAGACATAGGTTTCATTCATTGTTCTTTTACCAATATTACTTGAAATGTCTCTATATAAAAACGGTGAGCAACAGAACCAAAATAGCTGAGCACAGGGGTCTTCTCTGAGACTGGTACTCCAACCAATGGCCATTCATGGATATTACCTAGAACCCCTGCTCAGATGTAGCCCATGGCAGCTCAGTATCCAAGTGAGTTTCCTAGTAATAGGAACAGGGACTGTCTCTGACATGAACTCAATGGCTGGCTCTTTGAACACCTTCCCCTGATGGGTGAGCAGCCTTTCCAGGCCACACAAGAGGACTAATGAAACCAGTCCAGATGAGACCTGATAAACTAGGGTCAGATGGAAGGGGAGGAAGACCTCCCCTATTAGTGGACTTGGAGAGGGGCTTGGGAGGAGTTGAAGGATGGTGGGATTGGGAGGGAATGAGGAAGGGGGCTACAGCTGGGATACAAAGCAAATAAACTGTACTTAATATAAAAAAAAACATATTAAGAAACAAAAACCAATCTTATGTTTGTTTGCAACCTTTATGGCAAATGTCATTACATAAAGTTCTTAATTCTCAGATGACAAAAAGCTTTACCAAGTTCAAGAGTGTGGTGGTCTTGTATCTCCCCATGACTCCATAGTCTCCTATCTTTCTGCCTGCCTCATTTTCAGTGCTGTAAGAAAGATGAAGTCTCCACATGATGCTATTTCTGGGTGACAGGTGCATTCTGCTTGTTCTCTCAGGGGCTGATCCATTTTTATTCTGCATATCATTTGTAGTTACCTCAAGAAGAAATTTGTATAGAATATTGGGTTCATTTCTAACTCATCTTTTTTTCTTGGTATTTTTTTTTTATGAAAGCTAAGCTGCCTTTTAAAGAATGAAAATTTCACTTTTTCTTTGATAAATAACATGGAATTTGTAAAAATATTATGCACATCTTTTTTGCAAGTAGTTATTTCTGCAGTACTTGTGCATCAGCAAATACCTCAGAAGAGCTTCAGGTATGTTAATTGGCATCAATGAGTTTTAAAATTGCCACATTCTTTGTTTACAAGGTATTGACTATCTTTGTAACTGAAGCGGTATTTTCAAACCTATTTTATACTTTTTAAAACTGTTACATATGTTATCTGTGGGGAAACTAGTGTAAAATTAGATACTGAGCATCAACACAAAGTCCTACTTAGTAAATACACAACTTTCGGGTATTCTTTTAGATACAGGAAATTATTTATTCAATCAGAATTAACCATGAAAGTATGCATTTCAATACTGTATCTTAATATTTGATGATTGTACAAATATATTTTCTTAAGCCATTCTTAGATACTTTTACTTTTCTTTGGATTTCAACTTATCTGAATTTATGTTACATTACAAGATTTAGAAGGAAAAAGCAGAATGTAATCACATAGTTCCAGATGCCAAGAACTTCCTGGTACTCTTGACAATAGTCAATTTACTGCTCAATTTATACACTTCTAAATATTTCTTTTAGAAATAACAATTATAGAGGCAATGATGTCTCCATAGCACATTTACAGTATTCCAAACAAATCTGGCACAGAGACATTACATATTCCTTAGAGGCTTAAAATGCTATTTTATAAAAAATCATTAATTATGTCTGTGGAAACTTTATTTTATGTATAAATACTTTATTTTATGTATAAATACATGATTCAAACTATTTGTGTATATATGCATATGTATTGTGCATATGTGTTACGTGTGTGTGCAAACGTGTTCAAAAGATTAACTTTGAGTAGATTGGGAAGGTCTAGTTTTGCATTTATATGAGTTTCTTCCATATCCTATTTCTAAACTATGCCAAGAAAATGTAGTAGGTGAACAAAGGAATTATAAAAGCTAGTGCTGGATAGATAGATAAAAATATATTGCCATATTCTCCCATCTGAACTCTTGGAAAATTTAGGATTCAGCATAAGAGAAAATTACTTCTTAAGTCTGATATTAGATGCAAAGGTTATGGAAATTTCCTCCCTGGATAGTTCCTTTCTCATTCAGCACCCAATTACCATTAACATAACAGCTGTGTCAGCTAGCCAGGCTGCTTCTGAGAGCAAACAGGAGTTATGTAATCTTTCACTCACTGTCATGCAAGATAAAGTGCAATTTTACACTAATAATAGAGTTCTACATAAAAACCAATTATAGAGAAGTGCCATATTTATTGATAAAGAATATGAAAACTTATCAAGAAGCCGCAGACTTCACGTTTATAGGTTACAGTGTCTACTGACTGACCACAATGAAACAAGCTTTAAAAATAAAGTTAAAAACATGAGGATCCTCTGTGGCCTGGCAAGGCTGCACCCATCAGGGGGAAGTGATCAAAGATCTGGCCACTGAGTTCAAGTCAGATACAGGCCCTGGACCCCTTACTAGGGTGCCCACTTGGAGACTGAGCAGCCTATGGGCTTCCTTTGAGCAGGAGGTCTAGGTCCTCTTCATGCATGGTCCTTGGTTGGAGCATCCGACTCTGCAGGGTAATAAACTAACAAACAATCAAAAACATGGGGAACCAATCTGTGAATACTCTACTGTCTAATATTACCTTTCCTACTTTCAGCATTTCTCCCTTGCTTTTAGTTCTGTGTCCAGTTAATGCTTCTTGGGCTTTCCATTTCCCTGTCCACATTGTTATGCCTACTGCATGTGCCTACTTAGGGAATCAAGTTGGTGAGATTTTATGGGTATAGATTCTGAAACTCCGATATTTCTAGGAGACAAAAGCCCTATTCCTCTGGCCTAACTGTTTAGTCCTGAAAATATGAATACATGTAGCCCTATACATACTGAGGTTATATGTTTATAAATAAGTATCTAAAGAAAAAAAGGCTAGCTATGAATTTGCAAGAAAGAAAATAATTTGGGGGGAGGAAAGTGAAAAGGGGAAATAATGTAATCATAATCTCAAAAATTAGTAATTATTCAAAATGACAAAACTATTTGCCTGTAGCCCTCCTTTATACCAAAGACAAAAGGGCCAAGAAAGAAATTAGGAAAGAAACACCCTTCACAATAGCCACTAATAACATGAAGTACATTGGTGTGACTCTAAACAGGCAAGTGAAAGACCCGTTTGAAAAAACTTCAAGTCTCTGAAGAAAGAAATTGAATAAGATATCAGAAGATGGAAAGATTTCTCCTGCTCATGGATTGGAAGAATTAAACTAGTCAAAATGGCCATCCTGCCAAAACCAATCTACAGATACAATGCAGTTCCTCTAAAAATACCCACACAATTCTTTCCAGAATTTGAAAGAACAATTCTCAATTTCATACATTAAAAAAAAAAAAACCAGAATTACTAAAACAATCCTGTACAACAACAGATCATCTGGAGGTATCTCCATCCCTGAACTCAAGCTATCCTACAAAACAATAATAATAAACCTTCATGGTACTTCTTAGAAACAGACTGTTAAACCAATGGAATTGAACTGAAGACCCAGAAATATACCCACACAAGTACAGATACTTGATATTTGGAAAAGAAGCCAAAACCATACAATGGGAAAAACAAACAAACAAACAAACAAACAAACAAAAAATGGTAGAATCTTCAACAAATGGTGCTGGTCTAACTGGATAAAATGCAAATAGATCCATATTTATCACCCTGCAAAAAACTAAAGTCCAAGTGGATCAAAGACCTTAAAATAAAACCAGACACACTAAATCTGTTAGAAGAAAATGTGGGGAAGAACCTGGAACTCATTGGTACAGGAGAGAACTTCCTGAACATATCACCAACAGCACAGGCTCTAAGATCAACAATCAATAAATGGGACCTCGTGAAACTGAAAAGCTTCTGTAAAACAAAGGACAATGTCATGAGAACAAAATGACAGCCTATGGATTGGGAAAGGATCTTCACCAACCCTGTATCTGACAGAGGGCTAATATCCAAAACATATAAAGAACTAAAGAGGTTAAAAAGAAGCGAATCAAGTCATCCAATTAAAAAAAATGGAGTACAGAGCTAAACAGAGATTTCTCAGCAGAGAAATATCAAATGGCAGAAAAACACTATAATTAAATTTTTAGGTTTTATTTAGTTTTTGGTCATCAGTTAAAGACAAATCAAAACGATCCTGAAATTTAACCTTACACGCATCAGAATGGTTTAAGATCAAAAACTCAAATGAGAAAACATGCTGGGAAGGATATGGAGAAAGGGGAACACTCCTCCATTGCTGGTGGGAATGTAAACTTGTACAACCACTTTGGAATTCAAACTTTCACTTTCTCAGACAATTAGGAATAGTGCTTTCTCAAGATCCAGCTATACCACTCCTAGACATATATCCAAAATATGTTCAAGTATACAACAAAGATCATTTTCGTACCAGCTTTATTGGTAATATCTAGAATCTGGAAAAAACCCAGATGCCCCTCAAAGAAGGAATGGATACAGAAATTGTGGTACATTTACACAATTGTATACTACTCAGAAATTAAAAACAAGGAAATCATGAAATTTGAACTCAATTGGTGGGAACTAGAAAAGATCATCCTCAGTGAGGTATCCCAGAAGCAGAAAGACACACATGGTATATACTCACTTATAAGTGGATATTAGGCATATAATACAGGATAAACATACTAAGATTTGTATAGCTAAAGAAGCTATGCCAGAAGGAGGATCCTGGGTTTGATGATCAATCCTCACTCATAAAGGCAAACAGGAGGGATATAGGAAGTAGAAGAAAACAGGGAACAGGACAGGAGCCTGCCACAGAGCGCCTCTAAAAGACTCTACCCAGCAGGGTATCAAAGCAGGTGCTGAGACTCATAGCCAAACTTTGGGCAGAGTGCAGGGAATCTTATTTAAGAAGTGGGGGATAGTAAAACTTGGAGAGGACAGGAGCTCCACGAGGAGAACAAGAGAACCAAAATCTCTGGGCCAAAATTATTTTTCTGAGACAGATGCTCCAACCAAGGACCATGAATGGATATAACTTAGAACCCCTGCACTGATGTATCCCATGGCAGCTCAGTCTCCAAGTGTGTTCCCTAGTAATGTGAACAGAGATTGTCTCTGATAAGAACTGGTTCTTTGATAACCTCCTCTGATGGTGGAGCAGCCTTACCAGGACACAGTGGAAGACAATGCAGCCAGTCCTGATGAGACCTGATAGGCTAGTGTTAGAGAGAATGGGATGGGGACCTCTCCTCATAGTGGATTTGGGGAGAAGTTTGGGGAGAGAGGAATGAGGGAGGGTCCGGTTGGGAAGGGACAAGGGAGGAAGCTATAGCTGGGATAAAATTATAAACACTAATTAATAAAAAATAAAATATTAAAATTAAATTTAAAAGAAAATGCAACAAAAAACCAACCATGGACAAATGAAGCATGGGGGTATTATTATGAGTATCAAAAGTAACTTTTGAAAGCAAAATAGTGAAATATATCTTCAACACATGACTCGGGTGATTAAGGTATGACCATTTCCATATCAGCCTATGCTACAGGAAAGTAGTTTTTTTTTTTTCTTTATTGCTTAAATTACTTTTAGATATTAGGATTTGAGAGGAAAATGCATCATTTTGTAACTCAATATGGTAAAGTATTTTACTTTTACTTCTTTTTAAGTTTTAGCGGTTTTGATGTGTTTACTTGGTTTTTGAAAACTGTAATGATAGTCTTCACACTGGCGAAACAAACTTTTTGTTTTTTATTTTTAATTTTTAATTACAATTTATTCACTTTGTATCCATGCTATAGCCCCCTTCCTTATCTCCTCTTGATCCCACCCGTTCTCCCTCTTCTGCTGTCCTAGTCGACTAATAGGAGAGATCCTCCTCCCCCAATATCTGACCCTAGCCTATTAGGTCTCTTCAGGGCTGTCTGGTTCCTCTTTCTCTCAGTACTATTAAGGCCACCTCACCATGGAGAGTTGAACAAAGAGCAGGCAACTAAGTTAATGCCAAACACTGCCTCTTAGTAGGGAATCCCCATGGAGACTGAACTGTCCATGGGCTACATCTGAACAGGGAGTCTAGGTCCACTCCATGCATGCTCCTTGGTTGGTTCATTAGTCTCTGCAGGACCCCCTGAGCCCAGATTTTTTTGGTTCTGTTACTTTCCTTGTGGAGTTTCTGTCCCCTCCAGGTCTTTCTATCTCTCCCTTCTTCCATAAAATTCCCTGCACTCTGCCCAAAGTTTGCTATGAGTCTCAGCATCTCCTTCAATACCCTGCTGAGTAGAGAATTTCAGAGGCCTTCTATTAGACACCTGACCTGTTCCCTATGTTCTCCCACTTCCCATGTTTTTTTCTTTAATTATTTAATTTTTTTTATTTTTTATATTAATTACAGTTTATTTATTTTGTATCCCTGCTGTAGCTCCCCCTTATTCCCTCCCAATCCCACCCTCCCTCTCTCATCTCCTCCCTGCCCCTCTCTAAGTCTACTGATAGGGGAGGTCCTCCTCCATGTCCATCTGACCCTAGCTTATACTATCTCATCATGACTGGCTGCCATGTCTTCCTCTGTGGCCTAGCTAGGTTCTTCTTCGCACGGGTGGTAGGGAGGTCAAACAGCTAACCACTGAGTTCTAGTCAGAGACAGTTCCTGTTCCCCTTACTAGGGTACCCACTTGGATACTGAGCTACCAAGGACTAGGTCTGATCAGAAGTTCTAGGTTATATCCATAAATGGTCCTTGGTTGGAGAATCAGTCTCAGACAAGACCCCTGTGCCCAGATATATTTGGTCTTTGTGGAGCTTCTGTCCTCTCCAGGTCTTAATAACTCCCCCTTCTTTCATATGGTTCCCTGTACTCTGCCCGAAGTTCGGTTATGTGTCTCAGCATCTGCCTTGATACACTGCTAGGAAGAGTCTTCCAGAAGCCCTCTATGGTAGGCTCCTGTCCTCTTTCTTGTTTTCTCCTACTTCCAATATCCATCCCATTTGTCTTTCTAGGTGAGGATTGATCATCTTACCCTGAGTCCTCCTTCTTGTTTAGCTTCTTTATGTGTACAGATTTTAGTATATTTATACTATCTTATAGGTTTAATATCCACTTATAAGTGAGTATATACTGTGTGTGTCTTTCTGCTTCTGTAATAGCTCACTGAGGATGATCTTTTTTAGGTCACACCATTTGCCTACAAATTTCATGATTTCTTTGTTTTTAATTGCTGAGTAGTATTCCATTATGTAAATGTACCACAATTTCTGTATCCATTTCTCTGCTGAGGAACATTTGGTTTGTTTCCAGGTTCTGGCTATTACAAATAAACCTGCTAAGAACATTGTTGAACAAATGTCCATATTCTGTACTTGAGCATCTTTTGGATATATGCCTAGGAGTGGTATAGCTGCATCTTGAGGAAGCACTATTCCTAATTGTCTGAGAAAGCACCAGATTGATTTCCAAAGTGGTTGTAGAAGTTTACATTCCCACCAGCAATGGAGGAGGGTTTTCTCCATTGCTCTCCAGCATGTGTTGCCACTTGAGTTTTTGATCTTAGCCATTTTGATGGGTGTAAGGTAAAATCTCAGGGTCGTTTTAACTTTCATTTTCCAGATGGCTAAGGACGTTGAACATTTCTTTAAGTGTTTTTCTGCCATTCTACATTGCTCTACAGAGAGTTCTGTAGATATCTATTAGGTCCATTTGATATCAGACCTCTGTAAGTGCCATTATTTCCCTGCTTATCTTCTGTCTGGGTGATCTATCTCATGGTGAGAGTGTAGTGTTGAAGTCTCCCACTATTAAGGGTTGGAATTGATGTGTGATTTCACCTTTAATAATGTTTCTTTTACTTAAGTGGTCTTGTATTTGGGACATAGATATTCAGAATTATGATGTCCTCCTGGTTGATTTTTCCTATGATGAGAATGAAATACCCTTCCTCATTTTTTTTTTTTGATAAATTTTGGTTGAAAGTTATTTTATAAGCTATTAGGATAGCTACCCTAGCTTGTTTTCTGGGTCCATTTGCTTCAAAAACATTTTTCCAGCCTTTTACTCTGCAGTAGTGTTTATCTTTGTTGAGGAGGTGTGTTTCTTGGATGCAGCAGAATGTTGGATCCTATTTCCTCAATCATTCTCCACAAGGAGAGACATTCTGTTAGTCTGTGTCTTTTTATTGGAGAGTTGAGTCCATTGATGTTGATAGATAATAGTGACCAATGAATGTTAGTTCCTTTTATTGTGGAGGTGGTGGTCTTACTGTGATTCATTGCTTATTTTCTTTAAATTTTTTTCGGAAATTATATTATTGAGTGTAGTTGTTTTCACTGGATTGGAATTTTCCTTCTAGTATCTTCTGTAGGGATGATTTGCTGTGTAGATGTTGCTTAAATTTAGTTTTGTCATGGAATATTTTGTTTTCTCCACATATGTTGATTGAAGGTTTTTCTGGGTATAGTAGTCTGTGTTGTCATCTGTGGTCCCTTAAATTCTGCATGATATTTGCCCAGGCTCTTCTGGCTTTCATAGTTTCTGATGAGAAGTCTGGTGTGATTCTGATAGGGCTAGCTTCATATGTTACTTGGCCTTTTTCCCTTGATGCCTGTAATATTTTTTCTTTGTTCTGTAGGTTTAGTGTTTTGACTATGATGTGACTTGAGAGTTTCTTTTCTGGTCTAGTCTATTTGGTGTTCTGTAGGCTTCTTGTATGTTTATGGATATCTCTTTCTTTAATTTGGGAAATTTTTCTTCTGTGATTTTCTTAAAAATATTTTTTGGATCTAAAAGCCTGGAATCTTCTTTTTCATCTATTCCTATTATTCTTAGGTGTTGTCTTTTCATGGCGTCATTGATTTCTTAGATGTTTTGTGTTTGGGACTTTTTTGATTTTACTTTTTGAGAGAAGTATCAGTTTCAGCAAGTATGTCTTCAGCACAGAGATTCTCTTTTCCATCTCTTGTTGGTGATGCTTACCTTTTTGGTTCCTGATCTTTTCTCTAAGTTCTCCAGCTCCAGGTTTTTATCTGTTTTTTTTTTTTTTATTTATTGATTCTAATTCTGTTTTCATGCTTTGTACCATTTCCTTCATCTGTTTGAATGTTGATTCTTGTCTTTCTATAATGGCTCCGATTTTTTTGTTTCCTCTCTATATGCCATTAATTGCACCTCTCCTTGGGCGACTATATTGTCTGTATTTCTTTGAGAGCTTTGTTCATTTCCTCTTTATTTGCCTCCACTTGTGTGACTATTTCTCTTAGAGATTTGTTCATTTCTTCTTTTTGTTTCTCTAATAACTGTATAAGCATAGCTTTAAAGTCATTTTCCTATGTTTCCACTGAATTAAAATATCCATTGATTTTGGGGTTTGCTTGTGGAGCCATATGTCCTGACTTTTGTTGGGTGTATTCTTATGCCGACCTCTGCCCATTTGCTTATCTGTAACCTTGACTGTTCGTTCCTGGAGTCTGTTCTTCAGATTGGAATCGTCTTTCTCTGGTGTCTGGAGTATTCTTCAGGAAGATGTGAGAGGTGCACTGGTTTGAGAGTGTGGGTTGGTGCCTCAGCTGTGCCTGAGGGAGGAAAAGCCACTGGCGCAGAATTGCTATTGTTGGGGAGCAAGAGTGTGCACGTGCATGGACGTGTGTCTTGAAGGAGCAAGTGCTAGAGAGTGTAGGTGCTTGGGATATGGGGAATGGGAGCAAGCGCAGGAGGGGATGTGGATGCTGGCTCTGCTCACCAGCTCAGATTGTGGGTACAATGTGCCTGTGCCGATTTCCTAAATACCTTAATTGTCTACAGTCTGTGGCACGCTCTGTGAGCTGGAGTCTGAGCTCTGTGGCTGACGATGAGGGCAGGACCTGTACACTGTTGCAGGTTCTGTGAGCCTGGCACTGTGCTCTGTGCTAGAATCTGTGGGCACAGCAGACTGGACTCTGCTCTCTGCTGTGGAGAGTGCTGTGGGCTTCTTCTGCCACCTCTGTCTCTGCCAATGAAGGAGAACAGAGGCCTGTCGTGGGGAAAAGCAGAGGGTTTGAGTGTTCTCTGTCTCAAATCTCAAGCAGGGAGATCTGTGCTTGGAGCACCCAGCACTGTGCTCTTTGCAAGGATCTGCCTGCACTGGGGGCCACAACTGCTGCCTCTACTGCTGACTGCTGTACCTCTGCCGCTGCTTCCGCTCATTATGGGGAAGTGCCTGGGAATCCATGCTCCAGGAGGAATCCACGATGATGTCCGCAGTTGACCTGTATCCTTTTGGTCTCCGTTCAGGGTTTGTCTCCTTTCTCCCCGGAAGCCTCAGTGTCATTGTTTTACATTCCTCTGCCCCTCCACTCACCAATTTAGGAGTTACAGATCTCTGTCCCTCAGATACAGTGCATCCTGGTTGCCGCCGTCTTGGATCTCCTCCCCCGTTTTTTTGTTTGTTTGTTTGTTTAATTTAATTTTCTTATACTGACCAATTTCAACATTAATCTTTTTTGGAAAATTCCAAGCACACTCTCAGAACTAGTGTTTTCCAGCTATCTGGAAAAATTGCCCTTTTAATGTAGGGTCAGTTTGATATACAAAATTTACCATTACTGCCATTTTATAGTCTAGTCTTGGCCAGAGATGAAAGAGGATATGACATGCAGATACTTTAAAAGAAACGTAAGATTAAGAAATTCAGTATTCAATATTTGAATAGTTATGGCTTTTTTATAGGCTGTGTATATTTTACTTTTTGACTGAGTAATATAGCTAGCCCCTTCCTTTTTTTTTTTTTTTCAGTCATAGTTAACCAATGCAGCCAGCCCTGATGAGACCTGATAGGTTAGGGTCAGATGGAAGGGGAGGAGGAAACCTCTATCAGTGCACTGGGGGAGGGGTATGGGAGGTGAAAAGGGATGAAGAGTGGGATTGGAAGAGAGTTAGGGAGGGAGCTACACCTGGGATACAAAATAAATAAATTGTAATTAATAAACAAAAGATTTTTGGTAATTTTCTGGTGTGAAATTACACTAGCATTTTGCAACAGTATATTAATATAATTTATTAATATTTTCTTATATACTTAATGTCTTAACGAAACAGATCTTACTTTTTTGCAGGTCGTTCAAGACAGGAAGAGGAAGGCATGATGTTTTTATATATTTGAAACGTTAATTATATCATTAGAATCTAGGCAAGAATGATACTGCATATCACATTTTTTAACCATGAAGACTGTTTATCCTGTAAGTCATTAAAACTTGTCAGTAACACATCATAACCTTATTAATATAAATGTTTTTGCCCTGCTAAAATTATACCCTTCCGATGAAAGAATGATGTGTTGGGATTCTTGTAGAAATTCACATACATCACTGCTGCTCAAAATAGTGAGACACATGTTCTCCTGTTCAGGATGTGCTTAATGTATTTCAAAATGAATGGCATTGGTAATTGACACAAATGAAAATAGTTTCTTCTCTAAATGTCCATGATCAATGGCTGAGGGGAAGTGTGGAAGAAAACAATCATCATTTACCCTTAAAAAAAATAAAATAAAATCAGCCAGAGTACTTCTTATGGTGAAGGGGAGAAATTGCGCTTTCAATCAGTGTCTTGTGAAAGTAATTAGAAATCTGTTAGAGAAAGCAAATCAATGAAAGCTGTATGTGATATCCTGTTACAGCACCTGCATCTCTGACTCTTTGCCTTCCTCAAATTTGCTTGAAATTGGGAAATTAAAAAAAAAATACAGCTTAAAGATCAAATTAGCCATTTCTTTTTTAGTCTTAACTAACCTCAAAGTAAAGTTTACAGAATTCCAAAACTGAGAGTTAATACTCAGTTTGGTAGCACAATACAGCTCCCCCAACAATGTCCAAAGTGTTGGGCATATGTTTCACGTTAAGCAGCTAAATTCATAGGAAATGAGAATAAAATGAACTCAACATAATTATTAACATGAAGCCAGGTACTGTGGCTGGCTCTTCCATGGACAGTTACATGGGTTTATTTTGGAACTGAAATTGGTAAACCCTGAGAAAGGACACGTTTTTGTTGTTAAATTTCATATCTGACTTATCGTGATTTGTGGAGAACACATATGAAAATAAGCATATATATTATCATGATGGTTGAAATTATAATAAAACCGGAGTTGTGTCCCTCAAGTAATAACTTGCCATTTCCAACATTCTTAATGAAAATTTAATGAAATTCACATATTTTATTCACTGACAATTGTTCTGAGATTCAATGACTGATGAAGTAGCATAGGTGTTTTAATTTTAGTTGCCCCAGAGACCTCTCAGTTCATAATAGTTTTAACACATAGTTAAAGTTTTGGTAGACACAGGAAGAGTTAAAATTTAAACTAATCCTATCACTATTTTTTTCACAAATATATGAAAACATGAAAGTTAATATTCATGGGATACTGTATGTTGCCTGAATCATTCAATGTATAAGTAAGATATTTATCTCCCAAAATATTTATAATTTTCTATGAGAAGTCCTTAGGCATTTATTGACTAGCTTTAATGAAGGGTAATGGCTTATTTGTAATTGGGTGTCCCTAGAGATCTCTGCAGTGATGCAACATATAATAGAGATAGGAAATACATTAAAAAGAAAAATAAATGCTTGAAGAAGGAGTTCATATTTAGTAAATATACCTCTACAAGACATGTACTTAAATTTCCATGTCTTTCCCACTTCCAACGCAGCTTAACTCTTCCTGTTTCTTTATTCCTCTTTCACTTTTTATTAACAGTGTGTTTAAATATCACTAAAATCTTTTCAAAAGAAGTATCATGGAAATATCTAGTGTATTTTCTTGCTGATTCTATATTGGAAAGCTGGCAGTAGAATAAATAAAACATGCCACAGGTGTATTTGAAAAAACATAAACTTTAATTCATTTTGCCTCAATGTTTTGATAAATTATTAATGGGTTTTAATAAAAGGATACATCTGACATACTATCAAACTGTAATAGAATAGAATTATTTTTGAAATTTTGACTTGTATCCAAAATTATTAAAGTATACAAATATTTTCTAAACACTTCATTTTCTCTCATGTGTACAGTGTTGTGGGAGGTTTTTCTCCTCAGCTACATGCTCCCATAATGATTCATGAGACTCAAAATATATTCACAAATGCCTAGCCATGTCAGAGAAGGCTAAGCCCTCCTCTGACTACCTTATAATTTAAAATAGCCCATTTATACCAATGTGCATTCTGCCACATCTGGTTGCCTGAACTCATGTACAACGCATCTGTCCTCACATTTTGCAGCTGAATTTTGAGAGCCTGGCTCTATCTCAGAATCCTTTCTGCCTACTGGATGTCCCACTTTCTATTTCCTCCCTAAGCCAGAGGCCATCAGAGTGATTATAGACAGGCACTACATCCATAAAACCTACAAATATTCATTCTGTAGTACTACATCCTGATCCATCAAATTTCTGCACAATTAAAAGTTTAAGTACTCTTGCAAATTCATGCCATTTTCATGCAGAGCATGCTCTTTGCATAAGTTCATATAGTAGTATATGGAGTCTGTAGGTGTTGACAAATGCAGAGTGACACAGTCACCACTGTACTTCATGTCCAGTATTTGTTTGGTTTAATAAAGCCTTGATGTCCTTGCTTCCTTCTGTATTCGCTGCATAATCAAACCATTGATCTTACTTCTCCATTGGTTTTTCTCTTCTACAAGGCCTTGTAGATTGCTGAGAGATATTATTGATTAGAACAGAAATTAATAGTTCTCGCCTTTGACATAAAGTAGCTCTCAAGCATAGTGTGGTGCAGCACAACATCTTTGTGTATAGGATCTATTCTTGTCTGGTTTTATTATACAGAATTCTTTTTTCTGTGATGCTTACAACAAACTAAACTCAATTTTGCTTTCTAAATTTTAGCGTGACAATTTTACATCTAGAGAGCACTCACATATTTACTGTCTTTCAAATACATAAGCTTTGTAAAGTACTTGATTTGATTCTAGAATCATACAACTTTGTAAAGCCCTAAAGAAAGGCATAATAATTTCCCTTTGTAGTAACTGAACAGAGATTTCACAAGGAAAAGGATGGAAAGCTGACGTACAGGGGAGAGAATTTGGTTGTTAGCTTAGTTATCTAATACTGAAGCTCTCTTTGCCTAGAATGCTACTGTTCTGCAAATGCTGCAGGTTAACAGAAATGCATTGGGTATTTTGATGTATAAGCATTTTGCAAATGCAGAACAAATCACCATGATTCATTGTGCTATCTATAAAACATTTTGATTTTCCAATCTCATAGGGAGTAAAAGGATTTACAAAGGCTTATACCACGTTTTGAATCTTACACTGCACAAAGGACTATTGTGCAACTTCACTGAAAATTGTGTGCAGTGGACACTGAATTGAATGTGAAGGTTTGTAAGGGATCCTAATACTCACCAGTTTCTTTGTTTGGGGAACATAAACTAGTGTTTCTGAGCTTACCTTTCCTGAAAGGAATAGTATTGCCTAAAGTTTTCTGATTCTTTCATAGAAATGCAATGTAAACTACTGAAGCTTGTTTGACCTGCAAAACCTCTCAAAGATATGCTTTCTGTCTTAAAAAAAAAATACATGGAAATTTAATAAAGAGAAATATGCAAAATTCAGCATTATTCTGAATGCATATTCAGTAATGGGTAATTTCATTTAGTAGACTATAAATCACTCTGATTTTTCATACAAAAGGAAAGTTTTCTTTTCTTTTAAATAATGGACCTCTGTAAGTAAAAATACTAACATGTCTGTGAAAGTGACCACATGTAGGAAACAATGTTTCAGGGTCTTTTACCTCTGTTTTATTTGAATTTTCATTATAAACACAAGAGTCACCTTTGTCCTCACATGCGGAAATTTTTGTTCATTTGTGGGTAGGTGGGACATAGTCAGGTGATAACTGCCATGTCTTTAGAAATATGTAGGAATGTGCAATACATTCCAAGGTGGAGGCTGAGACTCTGTTCCCTCATTTTATCCACACTCTCTACCCAGGCTGAGTCTGATAAAGGAAATCCCAGTAGGGAGCAAAAATGAAAGCTCTACATATATGGCAGGGGGTGGGAATTCTGGTCTAGAAGCAAAGAAGTGAAGGTACTGTTTCACTAGCTTCAATGTGGAAGCCAAAAATAATAAACAGTATGTTATTGCCATAATTCTCTGACTATTGTAATTACTATCCCTAGTAATCTCCTAATGGATGAGCAAGTGGCCATCAAAATACACAGCTGAGAGAAGCAATTACAGTTCCACAACTTAGAAGGTATATTTCGTTGTATACTGCTGTTAGCACAATGAAGATTTTGTCTGGATGTTGGGGTGGCCCACTGATGTAACGATTACAACTAGAATATTAACACACATGGTATAACTCACTTATAAGTGGATATCAACCATATTACATAGGACAAACATACTAAATCTACAGACCTAAAGGAGCTAAATGACAAGGAGGACCCTTGGGAAGTTGCTTAATCCTTATTCAGAAAGGAAAACAGGATAGACACCAGAAGTGATAGAAGAGAGGGAACAGGACAGGAGTCTACCACAGATATCCTCTAGAAGACCCCACCCAGCAGGAGATTGAATTAGATGTAGACAGTCACAGTCAAACCTTGAACATTGCACAGGTAGTCTTATGGAAGAAGGGGTATGTAAAAGAACCTGGAGGAGATAGAAGTCACACAAGGAAAACAACAAAACCAAAAAGTAAAAACAAAACAAAGCAAACAAACAAACAAAAACAGGGCCCTTGGGGGACTGCAAAGACCGAGGCATCCAACAAAGACCATGCATAGAGAAGACCTAGACTCCCTACTCAGATGTAGTAAATGGTCAGCTCAGTCTCCATATGGGTTCCCTAGTAAGGGGAGCAGGGATTGTCTCTGACATGTACTCAATGACTGACTCTTTGATTACCTCTCCCTGGAGAGGTGATTTTAGTAGGCCATAGAGAAAGAGGATCCAGACAGTTCTGATGAGACCTGACAGACTCAGATCAGATAGTAGGGGAGGAGGACCTCCCCTATCAGTGGACTAGGGAAGGGACATTGAGGGGAAAGAGGGATTGAGCAGGGGACTGGGAGGAGATGAGGAAGGGGGTACAGCCTGGATTCAAAGTGATAAGCTGTAATAAATAATAATAACAATTAAGAAAAAAGTAAAAAAAAAATGATAATACCCATTATCTCATGCAGTAACAAATTCTGTTTTCAACTTCATTTAAATAGTTTATCACATAGCACTTATTTATTATTAAGCACTGGGCATAGTCTTTTACACATGAATTCTCAACACTAGATAAATTAGGATGTTCACCACACCCATGGTTGACCACAGCACTCAGTCAGATAGCTTCAGTGTGCTCCTTAAAGTCACAAAGCTAATACGTACTTAGGCTTGAAATTGAGACCAAATAGTGCTGCTCCGAATTTTGTTTTTTAATGTCTCATCAGAGTTACATGTAAGCAAAGCTATACAGATAATGGAAACACAGGGTTCTTAGTGAGGTCCTCATTTGCATGTGACACCTCTCCCCATAATAGTGAGATAAGCAATGCATGACTGAGCTTGAAGCCTAAGTTCCAGTCAAGACATAAGCCTATTTTGATGGTATGCAAAATGCATGTGGAAGCTCAAGTCAAACAAAATTCCAGTTTAGAGAAGTAAGTATGAAGTCCCACTCTTCACTCCTAGACAAGGAGCTATTGCCCAGTGACAGGTGATCGGCAATGAAGGATCAGTTTTCTTTTCTTTTCCTTTTGTGTGTTTGTTTCCTTCATTTTATTTGATTTTTTTTAATTTATATTTTATTTGAAAAAATATTTTCTCATACAATCCACCTGGATTACTCCTCTAGATATCCTGATTATAATTTCATACAATATATTCTGATTACTCTTTCACAAATTACTCAATGTATCTTCTACTCCTCCAAGTTCCTCCCGTCTGGATCCACTCCTTCCCTGTCTCTCATTAGAAAAGAACAGGCCTCTAAGAGATAACAACAAAACAGAACAAAATAAATATAACAAGATAAGAAAAAAATCCTTTCACGTTGAGTTTGCATAAGGGAAACCAACAGACGAAAAAAAGTCCAAAATATGGCCTGTTGTTAAGACACTCGTAAGTCCCATAGAACAGTAAACTGAAAGCCATAATATACATACAGACAAGCTGGCAGCAGACAACCATGCAGGCCCTGCACATACTATATCAGAACTCTGTGAGTTCGTATGGCCTTGTTTTCTTGGTGTTTTCCATCCCCTTTGGCTCTCAGGCTTTTTCTGCCTTTTTTTCCTTTCTTAGCTTTCCTTGACCTGTGATGGTAGGGATTTACAGGAAACACCCCATTTAAATCTGAGTGTTCCAAGTTCTGTCTGTTTGTCTGTCTCTCTCCTTTTCTCTTTCTCTCTGTATCATACCTGGCTGTTGGTCTCTGTCTTTGTTCCCATCTGCTTCAGGAGGAAGCTTCTCTGATGAGACTAAACAACGCACTGATCTATGAGTATAGCAGAATATAATTAGGAGTCTTGGATATATTCCCAAAGGGAGCTTCACCCTACCACAAAGACTCTTGCTCAAACATGTTCATTGCTTCTCTATTCACAGTAGCCAGAAATTGGAAATAACCTAGATGTGCTTGGAAAGAAGAATGGATAAAGTAAATTTACATTTATACAACGGAGTATACTCCATTATTTCAGTATTACTCAGTTGGAAGTATTATGAAATTCTCAGGCAAATGGATGAAACTAGAAAAAAAAATCAGTCTGAACGAGGTAACCTAGACATATAAAGATAAATATGGTACATTTTTGCTTATATTTGGATATTACTCACTGAGTAAGTTATAAAAAAGCTATAATCCTTAGGCTTGGAGAAGTTAAGCATAAGTAGGGCTGGACACATATATATTCCTGGGTGAGGTATACAGGATAGTTTTTATGGGTGGATCAGTTCTTTCAGGGCAATGATCTTTGGTAAGCTGACTCTACTGGATAGGCAAACATCCAATAAATGTGCAATTCAACTCAGACTTGTTAGATTTTTAAAAATGCTAATAAAGTTTGTGAATAGGAATGGTGTTGTGGATCTCAGAGGAGCTGAGGAAGGAGTGAATATGATCAAAATATTTTACGTGAAAACTTCAATTTACTAATGTAAATGAGAAAATATAATAAAGATTTGAAGCATTTTAAATGGTTACATATGTGTCTATGGTGTAGAAAATTTTGTTTGATTTCATGGCTAAATTCAGACTTCTCCCCCCAAATTTAAATGATTTCATTTTTATAAGTTCTTGCCAATAAATATGGGTTGACCATTATTTTTTTTCTTTTTTTTTAATTTTTATTTTATTTTTATACTAATCACAGGTTGTTCACTTTGTATCCTAGCCATATCCCCTTCCCTCATTCCCTCTCAATCCCACTCTCCCTCCCTTAACTCCTCCCTGCCCCTTTCCAAGTCCACTGATAGGGGAGGTCCTCCTCCCCTTCCTTCTGACCCTAGCTTACCAGGTATCTTCAGGACTGGCTGCCATTTCCTCTTCTGTGGCCTAGCAGGACTGTCCTTCCCTTGGCGGGGGGTGGGGGGAGTAATGGAGCCAGTTGTTTCCCTTACTAGGGAACCCACTTGGTTACTCAGCTACCATTGGCTACATCTGAGCAGGGATTTGAAATTGCTCAAGTCAAAACAATGGTCAGATATGGATATACCTGAGCAATTTCAATACAAATTATTTAGAAGGAATTCCCATGGGTCACAACACCTTTATGCTACCCTGAAATTATCCTCCGTTAACGGAGCCATACTCATAGTATTTCCTCTTATAATTAATAGGTTGACGATGACATAATAAAATATATTTCTTTATCCTTGAAGGCAACAAGGTAGCAAGTATCCTATATATTAACAAATGTTTTGGGCTTTTCATATATTTTTTTCAATAAGATCACTCAAGTTGTGCCTGACTCTTCAAGTTTCTTTGAAGTATTAGAGTTAGCAAGCTTTTATAAAGCCCTTTTGTATTGATAAAAGATTTATTTGTAGCTGAATGACTCTTATTCCAGGTGACTAAGCAGAAATGTGTGTGTGTGTGTGTGTGTGTGTGTGTGTGTGTGTGTGTGTGAAAGAGAGAGAGAGGAGAATTCGGTTATATGTTATGTGTGTCTAAAATTCATTGAAAATGCACAAACATATTTGGAGATGTGCAAAACAAGCAGAAAATTAAGCTTCCAGGAAAATTCCGAATAAATTAATAACCAGTCCTGATGTGACCTGACAGGCTAGGGTCAAATAGAGGGGTAGGAGGACTTTCCTTATCAGTGAACTAGAAGAGAGGATTTGGAGGAGAAGAAGGAGAAAGGGTAGGTTTGGGAGGAGATGAGGGAGGGGTCCACAGCCTGGATACAAATTCAATAAATTGTAATAAATGATAATAATAAAAAGGAAAACATTAATTTTATAAAATCATTCCAAGATACTAAATAGATACATTTAGTCTTAATGCAAATATGTGAATTATTGCTGCCACTATTTTTTAAAACAGAACTTTCTTTGCTGTGTCTACAACTCAGCTTTTTATTCAAGAGTAGTACCATATTTGAATGCCCTGTGCTTTACACAAGAGCAAAATGGAATCCACAGGGAGTACCCTTCATCAGGCTTCATTCTTCCTAATGTAAAACTTGCAGGAGTGGTTGTGATTGAAGTTGCCTAACTCATTTGGATAAATCAGCTTCAACTTTATTTAGTAAAGCTCTGGTGTGCTCTGTGGAATGCTCCCTAGGATGTGCATGCATGAGTCTTAACATTTTACACATATTAAACATCCGGATATTTGTTGAAATTTCAGTTGGACATGTGTTTGTATTAGCAACTAATTACTTAAAGTCATGTCTATCCGTTGAAGACTAATATTTCTCTCAAAATAAAATTACTCACATATTTTGATTCAAGATCTGTGGTTCCACTACTGATCAAGAAATTCTTTGAGTTATACACCAAAATAAAAATTTCACTTCCTCATGTGTTTGTATGTGATTTAAACAAGAAACAAATCTAGGTGGAATATCACTTAAGCAAGTATTTGCATGCAAAATGTTATAACTTAATAAGAATGTGGAAAATAAGGAAGATAAAAATGAAAATATGTAACATATATATTATGTAGTACTACCCATCACTAATTTATTTATCTGTAACATTTTTTGGAGGGATTGAAAGATTAAATATCAATATTCTCTTTTATTATTATTATTTTTAATTGATTCGTTTTGTTTTCCAGTTGTAGTCCCCTCCTTCATCTCATCCACCCTCCATCCTTCTTTCTCTCCTATCCCTCTTCCTCAGTCCACTCATAGGCAGTGTCCTCTTCCCCTATTTCCGACCCTAGCCTATCAGGTCCCATCAGGACTGCCTGGATCCTCTTCCTCCATGCCCTGTCTAGGTCACCCCACCAGGCAGAAGTGATCAAGGAGCAGGCAACCAAGTTCATGTCAGAGACTGTTCTCCCCTTACTAGGGCACCCACATGGAGACTGCGCTGTCGATGTACTTCATCTGAGCAGAGGTGTCTAGGTCCTCTCCACGTACGGTCTTTGGTTGATGCATCAGTCTCTACAGGGCCCATGGGCCCTGCACTTTTTGGCTCTTTTGGTCTCCTTGTGAAGCTACTGTATCCTCAGGGACCTTTTATATACCCCTTCTTTCACAAGACTCCCTTTGCTCTATCCAAAGCTAGGCTGTGAATCTCCGCATCTGTGTCAAGTCCCTGACTGTATGTCTGAGACTGCAAAGATGATTTTTAAAAGGTTTTATCAATGGGATATTTAAGTGCCTTAAAATAATTATGATAAGTCTTAATCTTAATGTCTGGTTTCTTACTTTTTTTTAAAATTTGTGGACACACAAATTACATATGACGTTTTTCTGAATAGCTTTTTATTGCATTTGTTACTGAGGTTAACCCTAGCATCAGCGGCGAGGCTACCGCTATGGTGGTTGCCACATATAGCAGTTATTCCTCTGGGTAAAATAGAAACTTGATGAATGAGAGTAAAATTTAGTGAAGAGAAGCTTGTTACAGATTATTAACTCACAAATCACAAACAAAATGTACTGCTTTATGGACTTTTGTAGCATGTTTTATGGAGTTGCATAACCTTGGATTAACCATCGTTCCTTTCCTTGAAAGGTGTTATTTTACACGTCTGAGTTGATCTCTCTTTTGCTAAGCCATTTAAAATCTATATAACTGGGAGGACCAACTCTCTGACCTCTGCTTTTACTGAAGCTATAGCTTTGTCTCCCTATATACACTCAATTAAACTCTTTGTTCCCTTTCTCCTTTCAATTATTGTCATCAATAACATGGGAAACTCCCATCTTCATTTCCACAGGTAATTGAATTGGTGAATTATTTTCACATTTATCGAGATTTTTTTAATGATCATTCTCATCAATGCAACTTCCAACCTTAATGCTTTTTATGTCTTTCCTATAATTAAACTGGACATGATTTCTTAGAATCCTGAAGGTGGAAGACTGGAAAAGCACCATTGCCTCACAAGAGGTCACTGAAGTTTAGTGTACTTTATTTTGCCTATAAATTCCTATTCACGTCTTTTATACCTTAAGAGCCTGGAGTTAATGAATGAGAAGATGTTGTGGAGTGCTGACCACTGGACATGACATAGCTCTTGTCCACCTGAATAGTCAGCAGCTGTGATTACCTGAAGTAGATCTTCACATGTTTGGGCTCATTAACTATCTGGAATGGAGGTGGCAGAAAGAGCTCACACAGGCCCATCTCTTTCTAAGATTTACAGTTAACTATTGGGGGTAAGACTTGTACAGCCAACTCTCTTAGGGATCTATAGACAAAGAACAGTAGTAGAGTCTTCTCAAACTAGCTCCTCCCTAAAGATATCTACAGTTAGCCGAGAGATAATTTTTTTTTCATTATTGTTATTGCCTCTATGTGGCCCATGCTCTTATGTGTAACCATTGACTCCTGATCTTACAAGTAACCTTAATGAAGCTCATTTTCAACCAAGACTTTCTTAAGGGGAATTGTTTTTTGTTTGTTTGTTTGTTTTTGTTTGGTCTGCTATTGCTGTTCGATTTCGTGTTTATAATCATTTTTTTTTTCTCCTTAGAAAAGGTTTATATAACATTTGTCACCTAAATGTAGTCCTCCAAAGAAACAAGCTGAGATTGATAAACAGCCTTGCTCTGTCTCTGCTGTGGCTGATGAAAAATTCAACTCAAGCATCTATAGGGAAAATCTTAACAGGGCCTATCTTCACTTATGCTATGTAAGAATGTGTCTTCCTGGTGGTACAGGAGCACTTTCATTCCTCATATATAAGTGAAGTGTAGGTTATGTCGTCCTGTTTGATGGCAGAGAACCTGTAATCTTGGATGGTTAATTTCTTTTTTGTGGTACACAGTGACAATCCTGCTTAATGTATGGCATTTGAAAGGTGAGTATGGGACACCCCCTAAATGACTGTTAGGATAGAAAATACGTTATGAACCCTAAGTGACATTTGTGAGATGGAATTGTAGATGGGCTGTGGTATCTGTCATATGACACTTGCAACTGACATGGAACGAACTTGCCCTCTTAAGCGAGAATTCACAATTAGCCAAAAACTTATGAATGCCATTTCCAGGAACTGCTGAAATGGCAAGCAAGGGGGAAAAAGAAAGAATTATTTGGAGGCGCTGCTCTCCGTTTCATACAGCTAGAAGGTAGATGGTAAGTGAAAGTGAAACAAATTACTTCCATGATAATAAGTACTTCTGGGGTTGAAAAATTATTTAGTATATGGGAATAATTGGACAGTGAAAAAGCAGAACTGGAGAGTAGATATCTTCAGGTCCACTTTTTAATAGAGAGGAAGGAAAAATCTATGGAACAACATGTAGCCAAGGGTCTATGATTATCACGTAACAGTCCTGTTCAAACTATTTGAATTTAGAAATGTTTTTAAAGAAGACATAAGAGAGTCTCACAGGGTTCCCACTAGGCTTTGGGAGATAGGCAGCAGATATAATCAACCTCATTTCTGCAGAAGCAGAGAAAATAATTAATATAGCTACCTATTCCTCCTTAAGACAAAGTGAGGTTCTTAATCTGAGGCAACACAGCAAAGAGGTAAGTCTGTGATGGACTAGGTCATAAGAGCCCTCAGGGCAACTTGGTTATAATCATCTGAAGTCTTCATGAATACCCAAATAGGGCAGATGTTAACTGAAGTAACTGGTGTTTGATGCTCAGCTCATGAAGCAGAGTAGTATATGCTTGGAAGACAGCTAAGAAGGTGGTTGACTCGTCAGGAACCCCAGAACTGGTAAAGGAACTCAATGTTTTGCTGAGTCCTATAGAGGATATTGTGTCAATTAGGTAGAAAGGACTCTGACACATCTGAATGATTTAGACTTAGATGTAAATGAGGTCAATAATGTCCTTAGGAAATCAGAAGTGATTGTAAATATAAAGTAAGAGTAGTCTTAGATCCTGCCTGGGTAAGTTGAAACCAAACATGGTGCCATTTTTGTCCAGTCAAAGTTTCTAAGTGATAAATAAGGACAGAAAATGGTATTCATCCTTGTATACATCTGGAAAACTTTGAAATCTGAGGAAAAGTTTAGTAAAATATATAGAGCATTTCAGGCAAAAAAAAAAAAATACTAAACTTATTGAAGAACAGTTACTTCCCAGAATAAGGAACATGCATTTCTCCCCCAACAAGACTGTAGGATCAAAGTGATATATTATCACAAAGACAAGTGAACTCACCTCAGACAAAGGTATGACTAATGGAGAAGCAGCGATATTTTAAATTTTGACATTGAATCAGGGAGGCTGTGTTGAACTGTGTATATGAGCATGGCTCCACTCATTGTACTTTGTTCCTAGGCTGCACATAATTTTGAGAGACAGTCCCAATTCTGCCAAGTAATCTGGAACTAGAGAGATGCATCTCAGTCCTGTAGGAACATCCCAGAATGAGGAGATTCATATGAAGAATGGCTGAGGATTGTGCCTTGTATCCCACACCATTACACTTAATATTGATCTTTTGAGAAAACAATACAAGTAATGAAAATTTTTTTTCTTTGATTTAGCTCAAGCTTTCTTCAGTAACTTTCTAATCCAACTGCTGACTCCTAAGAACAACTGGTACTATCCTGGAGTGAGACAGTGGGACTTCAGAGACCCTGCCGACCCTTTGCAGAAATAGTTCATTTCCCACTTGATGTGATTGTAATCTCTTTGATGTTTCACATATTGAGAAATGTATCTGAGAGACATGCAAGCAGCTAAATGAGAGAGGACAGCAAGTCAGTTCACACAGTGTACAAGGAGCAGATATGCATGCAAAATTACTGGAAACATCAAAGTGAAAAAGAAAAAAAAGAAAAGAAAAGAAACCCCAAAGCCTGTTCCTATAAAAACTACAGTAAAAATAGTTTTAAATTAAGACAGCCTGTGTACATGAAAAATAAGATTCTCCTAAAAGTCATGAGGTAATAACCTTATGGATATTCACATTTGAGGGATGGTCTGTAAATTAGGACTTGATGGGCAGGATGGTCCCCGAGGACCCTAAAAAGGGTACACTTTAGTCATTACTGTTGATTACCTACCAGAATTAGGTAATAATGTGCTTTTGAAGAACACACCACAGACTTTGCTGCAGGGAATAGAGCTGTAAGTCTCTTGCCTATTGAATAACTTTTATACTGTCATACAGGCTGGCAGGAAAGGGTTGGCATCCCTTTTGAAAATCTTATATTTTAAAACTGCCCTAACTTCATCAACACCTGTGATTTTATGTAATAATTTTGAGACAGTGTATTATGTAACAAATGCTCTGGTTTCTGGTTATTTTTGAAATGACGTATTTTATTGTGTTGTGATTCACCCTTTCCCATATTCCTTTAGTAAGATGTTACACTCAGTTGTGTTTTGAGGACACAGGAAGAAAATTCTTCAATATCTCCAGGACTTAGACTTTAAGGAACACATTTGCTGAGTTCAAAAGTATGCCTATCACAGAGAGCCTCTGAAAGACTCTGCCCAGCAGAGTATTAAAGAAGATGCTGAGACTCATAGCCAAACTTTACGCAGAGTGCAGGGAATCTTATAAAAGAAGGAGGAGATAGAAAGACCTGGAGGGGACAGGAACTCTAGAGGGAAACCAACAAAACTAAAAACTCTGGGTCCAAGGGTCCTGCTGAGACTGACACTACAACCAAGGACAGTGCATGGTGATAACCAAGAACCCCTGCTCAGATGTAGCCCGTGGCAGCTCAGTCTCCAAGTGGGCTCCCTAGTAATGGGAACAGGGACTGTCTCTGACATCAACTGATTGGCCTGCTCTTTGATCACCTCCCCCTGAGGGGGGAGCAACCTTACCAGGCCTCAGAGGAAAACAATGCATCAAGTCCTGAAGATATCTAATAAGCTAGGGTCAGATGGAAGGGGAGAAGGACCTCCCCTATCAGTGGACTTGGAGAGGGGCAGGGAAGGGATAAGGGAGGGAGGGTGAGATTGGAAGGGAAAGAGGGAAGGAGCTACAGCTGGGGTAGAAAGTGAATAAATTGTGAATAAAAAAAAAAGAAAAAAAATGTGCCAGGTCTGTCCTCCTTTTAATTAAAAGATATTCCCATCATTCATAATATCACTTAATAAAAGAGTCTCTTAAAGTGCCTAAGGCAAGAGCATTGCCATGAATTGTAACCTAGCTAGGACAACAATGAAAGTATGAGTATGCTATGCAATGAGACCAAAAGAAAAAAAAATAATCCCTTTAGGAAGAAAAATACTCTATTTGCGATATTTCATATATGTTCTGGGCCACTTTTAAACTTTTAATATGTTGGTATATACTTCATAACAACACATTATATTAATATACATCATATACACTTAAAACTACTCTTAATCTCCTTAAGAGTTAATTTCAAAAGTTCCAGGATACCATTGGTTCCAACACAAGTGGATTCATACACATTCATAGGATGAGATTTTGGGGTTCATTTCATATAGTGTAGGGAGAGTCTGAACAATCTCAGGATCAGTATGTACTTTCACCATATTGTCTAACTCATACTTCCATTTTAATAATAAATTTAAAATACTGAGCTCTCATTATGGGAAATATGAAAAAAATCAAATGACTGCTTCTTTCATCACAAGAAAATAAATACTATAAAAAACTAGATTAGACTACAGAAAAGAAATAAAAACATATGGTTTTAACAGTTTTTGATGAGTGTAAATTTAGTGCATACACAAAAATATTTGGATGAATGTCATCAAAAGTAATTAACTAAAATTTAATATTTTAATAATTATTTTAAAACAAAAAGGAGCAAAAACCACTATCAAGTTGGTATGAATATTAGTTTTGTCACATAAAAGAAAGAGGTATCAAAATGACTGAACTGAGTTGTCATATATGCTAGGCATAAATAATTGAGGACACTTTAAACCCAGCCTTCGATGCAATTCCATTGGTATAATACTATTTAGGAGGCAAAGGTTTTCCAAGGCAGGCAGGAGATGGAAATTGATATTGTGTCCACACTGTAACTTTAAAAGTATTTCTCACTGATTTCTTGCTTTATTTATTTATTTATCTATCTTTTCAAAAGCATTTTATTGAGTCAATTATATTTCATGCATTCTGTGACACAGATCTATTAATGAAGACATAATTAAGAAGAAATGTCATTGCCTTTCCTCCAGTGCCTAAAATGTCAAAATTATAGCACACCAATAGACTATCCAATAACACAGAGTCAGCTATGAAAATATACATACAAGCAATATTATACTAACTGGCCAGGTTGTATTCCTGTATTTGGGAATATGCACATATTTGTACATAAGAATAATTAATGTAAAAAGAGACTATCAACTGGGAAAAAAAAAACAAGAAGGGGCATGTGTGAAATTTTAGAGAGGAGAGTCAGGGGAAATTGTGTAATACTATTATAATTTCAATAAATTAAAATAATTAAAAGCTATAGTAAAGAGAAACAGAAAACTACATACCTATAAACTACTAACTACATAAATGACCAATACTATGAAAAAAACATGCATGCCATTGAATAAAATTGTTTATATGCATAGAAAATGAAAATTCCCAACATTTAAAAAAAGTTAATATTTTATTACTTAAAATTTGATTGCTATTTTCATGTGTGCAGATTAAATTCCTAATTTATAGTTTCTGCATAAAGCTCTGAAAATTAATGTAAAAATTTTAGTAAGTATTTGCTTAACATAATGTAATCTCTAGGCTTTCTATTTCAATTACATTAGGCTACACATTTTATTTTTACAGAGTGATTGTGAATTATTCAAAGGAACTTTAAAATTATGTCATCAGTATTCATGTCCTTTTCATCAAAAAAATATGAGGTATCCTCAGCACTTTATACCATTTTTATATATCCATTAAAATTATTCTAAAATGATCATTGCATCAAGTTGCCACTAGAGGAAAAATTATTTTCTTCTCTCTCCTATCCTCCACTGCATTTCCTCTCCTCCTTTTTTCTCTCTTTTCTTCCTCTATCTTCTCCCCTCTTCTCTCTCTTCAATTGTCCTCTCTTCTTTTTCCTTCTCTTTAATACTACCCTCATGTAATCACTTTCTTTCATGTCCACCACTATGACTTTGTCTCAGTCTCTATGTCAACTTCTCTCTCTTTCCATCTCCTTTGCATGTTTTCTTCATTGAGACATTTCCTTTTTTTTTTTCAATTTCTACGGAGTATTTGAGTATTTATTTATGTAATTCTCTTTCAAAAGCTAAAATGTATGAATGTCTACTAAAAATGGGATATTAGCTACATAATTGAAGGGTAAAATTGGTTAATTTTTTAAACAGTCTCAAAGGCACTGTGCCTTTAATATGTTTCATTATCAGCTTTTAGTTAATATCAAACACTCAAATTTGGGTTGACTTTTAAAAATAGAGAATAGTGTTTGTTTGGAATGAGATTTTATTTAATTTTCTCAGTCTTCCTTTTTGTTTTCTACTCCAAAGATTGAAACAAAGGCTATATGCACACTAGGAAATCACACCATAGATCAACATACTAAATATTTTCTTTAATTACTTCTGAATTTTGATAAAAACCCCAAGTTTATACTGTCTTTATAATTAAATTATATAATCAATTCATAATTAATTGTCTTCAGACAATTACGTAATGTAAATGATGCTTTATTGTAATGAGAAAAAAGCAGAAAACACCACTCACACAGTTCTCTAATAACTCAGAAGAGAATGATATATTTGAGAATGACAGCTTTGTAACAAGGTAGCTAAAACTCAATATAATGATTATTAACAAACACTAACAAGGAATTCAAGGGAAATGTACCCTTATATTGCTGATGGGAGTGAAACTTTATGTTGCCACCTTGGAAATTAGAATGAAATTTCTTCAAATAATAACAAATAAAGCTACACACAAATAAAATGTCACACACACACACACACACACACACACACACACAAAGATATTATTCACCTATCAAAAGAACAGAATTTTTTCTGTTGTAAGTTAATGGATGGAAATGGACACCATCTTAGGTAAATAACACAGATTTGGAACATAAAATGTTACATGCTTTTCTTGATATTCAGCATCAAAAAACTACACACACAAACACAAATGTTCATAGATATATGCATTTACATGTATATGAACAGATTTGAAAGAAATTAAGTGGATAGTTATTTGGAAGAAAGAAAAGGATGAGCAGAAAAATGGTGGGACAAGAGAGAGTTTATGAAGGGTGAATATGAACAAAATACATGATATACAAGTATGAGAATGTTTTGAAATCCTTCAATTTTGCAATGAAAATTCACTAAAAGAACTAGCTGGGGTGACATTGGGCACTGGTTGTTAATGGCATGAGAATTTGAGTCCAAAGCCCAGCACCATGTGAATACACAGTGAGTTCCTGTAGCTCCATAGATGTGTAGGCATCTATGTGTGGCAAACCAGTCTAGCCTAAAGAGCAATGTTTGAGTTCAGTCAGAAACCCTTTCACAGAAAATGAGGAGGAAAGCAAATGGGGAGGACAACTTACTGAGCTCCTCATATTCACTAATGTACCTTTATGTAATCATGCAAATTTTAGTTGCGCACGCCCATACATGGGTGGGAGTACAGAGAAAGAGAGTGACAGAGACAGAGAAACAGTAAAACAATGTTCAAAAAAAATTTACTGGCAACACTGTGACTTCAGGTAGAACTTTCTGTTTTTCAAATATAAGAATACTAACTTAAGACACAACCTGTTTGTAAATTTAAAACAGTCTACACAGATAAATATTAACTTCTACCTAAAACTATATATATATATAGTTATATGTATAGTTATATATAACTATATATAGTTATATATAGTTATAATATACATTATATATATATATATATATATATATATATATATATATATATATATATAAAGATTTGACAATCTGGTAAGTTTACATTGTTTTCCTCAACTGAGTCAACATTAAGATTCATCAAAGTTTCAAACTCTGTTTCCCAACAATGGTTTACTGTTTGGAGACAGGCTTTCCATTACTCTTCTGTTTAGAAGGAAGGTGGGCTCAGCAACAGCCAAAGGTCAGAGTGACACAAAACCATTGCTATTTACATAGTGTGCCAACCACACATTTTTATATAATGTGTCCAATACTTGGCAAAAACTGCCAATTAAAAACTTAAGTAACCCAATTTGTAGGCTGTTGTTTTCTCCTGTTGACAGTGTCCTTTGGCTTAGAGGATCGTTTCCGTTTCAGGAGGTCTTATTTATTAATTGTTGAACTTAGTTTCTGAGCTGTTGGTGTTCCTTTCAGCTTAGGGAGGAGGAGCATAAAGCTAGTGTTGAAGAGAGGCATAGACTAAGTTCAAAGCAAGTCTGGCAAGTTAGTGAGAGCCTGACTCAAAATCCAAAACCAGAGCTGCGAATGTGTTCCAATGGGCATAAGTTCTACAAAGAATCCTCAATAATACACTCGTGCATGCAATGTGTCACTCATGCCACACACACAAGCATGCACACACATACAAATGAACACACACACACAAACACACACCACAAAAGAAAGAAAAATTAAAAACTTAGAGAATACCCTGTGTAATTTTAAGGCATTTTATCAAATATTTCCCAAAAGACATTTGGTTTTCCAGTTGAACACATGAAGTATTGACATTTACACTGAGATTTCTGTTATTTAATTAATGACAATGTCATAGAGAACTACATCATCTATTTAACCCCACCAATCTTTTGTTGAAATTTAGCAAACAACTAAGGACTTTCCCAGTGAGATCACATGATGATGCTTGTAAACGGAAGACTGCCCTGGACAGAGGCTGCTGGCTTCCTTTACACAGCCATGGACTTTGGCTCTCGACTAGTTATGTCTCACAGCAAGCTGACTCTTGTGTCTTCAAGTTCCGATATATGCAGATCAATCCGAATAGCATGAGCACTTTGCCAGGTGCTTGAGATGCTTAAAAACTTAAGCAGAACACAGGGCAATATCAATGTATTCTGATTAGTGTTTCTGTTGCCATCATGTAAGTTTACTCAAGAAAAAAAAATAGTTATGGATAGTAAACCATTTCTGACCAGCTTCTTGTGAGGTGAGAATGACCTTGAACTTTTTTTTTAAAGATGTATTTATGTGTTATGTATACAGTGTTCCACCTACATGTACACCTGAACTCTAGAAGAGGGCGCCAGATCTCACTGTAGATTATTGTGAGCCACCATGTGGTTGCTGGGAGTTGAACTCAGGACCATTGGAAGAACAGATGATGCTCTTAACCACTGAGCCATCTCTCCAGGCCCTGGCTTTGAACTTCTTATCCTACTGAATGATGGGAAGATAGACATGTGCTGATGCACTAGGACTTTTCACACTAGTCAAGAGCTCTACCGGGTGAAGTTAGTACCCACATCTCCATCTTTGTAAAAGAAATATTCCATGGGAATTAACACCAAATGTGTAAGCAGGCTCTTAGAATAGAACTTGCACCTTTTTTATGCAATGTACTAAGATGAGTATGTGATACTTTCTGTTTTTAGACAGGTAGAGTTTTACAGAGAATTACCATAGTAAAGCAAAACTTGGGATGAGGAGTTAAGTTATTATTTAACATATATCCTGGAAAACTTCAAACTAATTCATTTGTTTATATTTTAGAGGCATCTCATTAGGTAAGTGAAATCACTGAGAGTAAAATTCATTAATAAGTTCCTGCCAAATACTCTAATACTCCAATAGGAATATACCTGAGAGCTTCTCAGATCTTCAACAGTTCTGCATTTCCTAGTGAGGCCCAGGCAAAGCCTAAAGAGGTTACCTTTTTTATAGACAGATAGCTGATTGGTAACTTTGTAATATTTGTTAATGGTTACTTTTTGGAAGGACAACAAAAATACATATTAGAAAGTGCAAAAGAAATTGTGATGTTGTACTGTAAATACTAATATATACTTTAAATATCCTATTAAGAATGCATGTGATATAAACCCTTAATTTTTTTTGTATTAAATTGTTTTTCCTTGCTGTGAAATGCTACAGCATGGTCTGGTGTTTTGTTATTTTATTGCTAATTATTTTCTGAAACTGTATTTCCTATCTTATACAACATTTGCTAGAGGTGCTCTTGATTCTTACAGATAAAATAGGCTAGATGCACACTCAATGTAATCTAAATGACCAAAAGTACTAACTTTATAACTAGTTTCTAATCTCTACACACATATAAGTTCATGTAGTAAGAAACAATCATGTGAGCTGAACATGGTGGCTCACACCTGTAATCCCAGAACTCAGGGAGTCAGAGGCAGGTGAATCTCTGTGAGTTCAAGGCCAGCCTGGTCTACAAAGTGAAGCCAAGACAGCCAAGGCTACACAGAGAAACACTGTTTAGGAAAAAAAAAAACATAATCAAGTTTGGCAATATGCATGTACTTTAAAGTTTAAATGCAACAAACTTATGCTATTAGATACAAACAACTAAATGTTAGCTAGAATACAATCTCAAACCATAACCTGAAGATTTGCGTTATTAAGAACGTATAAGAGAATAATCTTTTCTGTGAAGATTATTTATTTTTACTCTGTTCTTTTTTGAACTTAATAATAATTATTATTTCTGAAGCAGGAAGATAATGGGAATGAAGAGAATAACAACTACTTTGATACAAGATATTGTAGTTATATGACTAGTCGAGAGACACAGTAATACAGCAGAGCCCTGCTGATTATTTTACATAAAAGCAATAATTTTTTTCAAAAGAAATGATTATTGTCATTATTCTTCATGTGGGATCACAAGGCTTCAAAGAGTGAACATAGTCTAGCTCAGCTGATTGTGCAGAGACAATGCAGTAAAGGACTTGTCGTCGTACTGCTCACATAAACGCAAGTCTCTGAGGAACACAAAGACAGAATTAGGTTGATAAATATTTCACAGAGCCATTACCCAGTAGTTCTAGGAGTTTCTTATTGACAGTATCAAGGGCTTTGAGGAGGTATTCTGCATACTAAATATGCAGATACAGATATAGAAAGGCTATATCTGAAGGATAATGTCTTTTAATTTAATAGATAGATTACAGGAAAGCAGCTTGCCAGGTATTCCAGTTCCATGCCAGCTCTGAGTCATGACGTTCAGTTGTAAGTTAATCAGAAATTTCTAAGGTGGATCCAAACATAGAAACACCTAAATTTTCAATACTGGTATAATTTACATAAATGACATCTAAGGAATCATTGTAAGTTTTTGCAATGCTCACAATGAGTAATTGCGAAGTTATCTTAACAGAATTTGAAGGCTTGACCCAGACACATATCATGCAAGGTCAGAGGAAACAATAAAATCAAACAACCATTAAACATATATTAGTTGCAAATTACTCAGGCCTGGAAAGTAACATTTTATATCATTTTGTTTTTTTTAAATCATCTATTTAATCAACCAACTGTCAGTTCAAATAAGTGTGGAAAAATGTTTTACAAAATAGCCTATTCTTCAAAATATCAGTGAAGAACTTAAAAGTAAATATGCATTAAGGGGAATGGAGAAGATTCCAAAATGTTATTTAAGTTTTGCAAGGAGAAGTACAACTTTATCATTGTAGACATAACCCCTGCTTTCCTTTGAAGGGAGAAATACATACACTTAAAACCCACTACTATTTGTGTTTCAATAGGAAATGTTTCATGACTGATGAAGGTTTTGAACACTGTTATAAATTATGGAAAGTTGAAACATTTCAATAAACTGAATTCATAGCTAATATAGGGTATACACATGTGTGAATAAGTAGCCATAAATACGCGCATGCATATTAAGCATTAATCATGGAGAAACTTAATAGCATCAGGAAGCAATGTGTTTACGAACATGTTGTTGTTGTTTTAAGCATATTACATTATGAGTTTCTATGACTGATATCTCTGAAAAAGCTTTGCATATGCCAGTACATATATGTCCCTCAAGTGTCTATCTACATCTTTCTGACAGGTGTCTTTATCTGTAAGGCTGACCATAATGTTAAAACTGGATAAAAAAAAATAACCCAGCTATGTATGGAGAAAAATTTTAATAGATAATTAAATAAACTAGACATTGAATATCCAACAAAATCATAAAGAAAATGTCAAATTATCTTCAATTAACTTTTAGGTCAGTTATAACTATAATCACAGTAAGATACCATTTCATTCCAATTATGATAGCTACTGTCAACATGACAAATATAAGAGGAAAAGGCTCCAGAAACAGAGCACATATGCCAGTGAAAGAAAACTTGAAGGTACATTGCAAAGCAGTGAACAGTTTACTTATAATACAGAGAATGGTACTAGCAAATGATTCAACGGTTTTCCCAACTACTAAGCAAAAGTAAGAGAACTTATGTGTCAGGGAGATATTTACAGTCTAATATTTATTGCATCTTTATTCAAAATACTAAGGTTTTAGATACCTGAGGCATAGCTTTAGAAGACTGAAAAATTGTATAAAGTGTGTATGCATCATGGACTCTTATTCATCTAACTACATGTATCTATAGATAACCTGCTAGACATTATGTTAAGTAAAAGGATCCAGGAATCAAAAGGCAAATATGAAGCTTCATATTAATATGTGTATGTCATATGATTTTTATAGAAGATGATGGAAAAATGTTTGTTGAATATTGAGATATATGAGAAAAGACAATATTGCAAAATATGCATAGTAGTCCCACCACGATTATATTTGAGAAAACAGCTTTGGTGTGTCAGCACATTAGGACATCTATGGATTCCAAATTTATGATCTATTTCAAGATTTCTAGATGGGAATGAAGGCTTCAAACATATAAAAATAGTAAACTAATTTGGGGTTAAAATTGTTTACAGATTTGTTCTTACATATTGCATATGTATTATCAAACTACCATAATATTTCCTTGATGTGAGGTGATTGAATATTATGTGTCTATAAAGTGCAGGTAAAAAAAAAAAACAAAAAAAAAAACTGCATCTATATAATATCATCAGAAGGGGAGCAGAGGCTGTCTCTGTCATGAACTCAGTGACAGGCTCTCTGACCACCTCCCCCAGGCAGGGAAATCTTACCAGGTCACAGAAAAAGGCAATGCAGCCAGTCCTGATGAGACCTGATAGGCTAGGGTCAGTTGGAAGAGGAGAAGGACGTCCCTATCAGTGAAATGGGGGAGGGGCAAGAGAGTAGAAAAGGGTGGGATTGGGAAGGGATGTGGGAGGGAATTACATCTGGGATACAAAGTGAATGAACTGCAATTAATAAAAAAATAAATTAATAAAAATAAACTGACTAAGGTTAAGCCACAAAGCATAAAATATTATAAAAATAAAAAACAGAAAAGCTCCATTTCAGATCCTGTAAAACCAAGGGTAGGATTCAAGGGGACAGAAACAGTACCTGAAAAAGCCATGACAAAACTCATTGCAATTGTGACCACAAGAGTAAACCCCTCTCTACTTTTGATTGCAATATTTATATATTTCCTCTCAAAGAAATGTAGAAAACCTAACTGTAAAACAAGAGAAATTATGATGATACAGAGGCTTGAGAGACAAGAGGTAGAGAAAGTAGAGAAACCCGAAGTGTTAATTATGAACTTGTAGTAACTAATAAAATTGAGAATTAGGATAGGCCGCCCATTGAACTTCATATACCACCCCTTAATGAAATTCAGGACAGGCACACACCTGCACTAGGTTTCCCAGTTACTCAGGAACAAATGTTAGAAAACAGCAAAAAAATTTAAAAATAAACAACCATTCTGGAGTCCTAGTAAAACAGAAGAGCTTAAATATTTTAAAGAATCAATATTAACTTAGAGTGCATTCACCTTATGTGAGACAGATGTTAAATACTGGACTACCTGAAACAGGCTTATTCCTCAAAACTAGAAAAATATAGCAGTGGCTAAACTGCAAACTGGTCTTCGATTACAACTGCTGCCATGAGAACGAGAAGAAGCTGCAATTATGGAAACTCATACTATGTAACTGGTAAAAGACCAGTTGTTAGTTGAAGGTCATTTTGTCAAGTTAAGTCAGCAGATACAATTTCATGACTCTATTATTATTCAATGCACTTTAGTAGCAGTGAGAACCTGGGACAAGGAGGAGAAACACGGATAAAGTTCTGTCATTCACAAAGCTATGCAAAGCTCCAAAAGGACTATTACTGACTTTTTACATAGATTAATCTCCACTACAAATAGGGCAATATCCGGTCCCGAAGGGCAACAACTACTAACTGAAACTTTAGTTTTTGAAAATGCAAATGAAGAGTGTAAAAAAGTTCTTTGACCTTTAAAAGTTCGGTCAGCACCCATGAATGAGTAGACTTGAACTGCTGATAATGACCCTAATTACTATGTAATTGGACACACAATGGCAAATAACCCTATGTACTAAATTGTTTATTATTATGGCTCTAGGAGATAGATTTATTTGAAAAACGGTTGCAGACAAAGGTTTCCTGGAGACTTCTGTGCAAAACCTCAGTCTCCCAGGATTTGTAGAATATTTGGTAAGGGTAGTCTTTGGAGTAATGAATGCAGGTCAGCAAGAATTATTTGAGGTACTCCCTTACTGGTTTGAAACACTGTAAGGGATTTAACTAATACGCCAGCAACAAACAATATGATCAAGGTACTTACTGTCAGCAAACCACAAAGCAAATGGTAAAAATCCTAAACTAAGTATCAGAGATCTAATGTATGCTATAGAAGGAAGCACTGCCCTAAACTTAGCCACAAATAAAAATCTCACACTCTCATCAAAAATTCAATTCTACAAAATACATACTGGAGTTCATGGAAGCCTATACCTAAAATAGGAATGGTTTTAAGAAGAAGTAGCCTACCATCTCAAGGATTCATGGTGCATCCAGGAATTATAGATGAAGACTTCAAAGGAGAGAGTGAGATTTTGGCCTATATAAAGAAAAATATGCAGTTTAAAGACAAAGATGGCACAGCTTTATCTGATTCTATACATCAAGAGCAAAACAGATCCAAAGAAAGGACAGTAAGATCTGGAAGTATTGGAAGACAGGATTGTCAGCAAAGTGTATCAATGTTTAGCAACAACAATTAAAATTAAATGATAATGCAATCGAATGTTTTGTGGTCACAAGCTGATGAAGGTATAATCTCAAGAGAATCTTAGAATCCATGTTGGACTCATCATATGGTAGTATGTAGGGTTTGGAACAGTATCCCACACCAAAAAAAAAAAAAAAAAGTGTAAGACAAATTAAATGTATGGGAATTGAAGGTTAAATGGGATCATTAAAGCCTTACGCAGCAGATAAAAACTATCGACAAGAGATCTACTAAATCAATGGGGATCTCAGATCAATATTCCTTCAATTTCAGAAAACAGATACTTATTTTAGCTACCACTGTATATTGACCTCTTATGTAATATGGCTTGATTCTGTGTTTAAGTGTGAGTGCCTGTGTCTAGTATAAAAGATAATAAATACTAGTTTTTGGTATGTGTGGATTCATACAGATCTAATTGCACACTGATAATCAAATAGCAGAATAAACTCCAACCAAGGACTATTCATGAAGATAACCTAGAACCCTGACAATGCAGTCACTTCTGATGAGAACTGATAGACTAAGATCAGAAAGAAGGAGAGGAGGACCTCCCCTATCAGTGGACTTGGGGAAGGGCATGCATGCAGAAAGGGAGGGGGAGGGTGGGACTGGGAGGGGAGGAGGGAGGGGCTTATGAGGGGATACAAAATGATTAAAGTGTAATTAATAAAAGTTAAATAAAAAATTTAAAAAAAAACAGAATAAAAAGGTTAGCTGAAAGAAACTGGATTGTAGAAAAGAGTAGTGAATTACATTAATCTAAGTACATTAGAGATGTTTTAAAGTCAGAATGGAAATCAGAGAATATTGTACATTTGAGAAAAGGTTTTGCCTGTATTTCCACAGGTGAGGAAAGACTATGGGTTCCATCCAAATTGATAAAGATCAGATCCAATGTAGACTAAAAAACCTTGATGTTGACATTTTATGAAGTACAGATAATCAAAACTGCTTTGATTAGTAGATAAAATCATCACATCAAAGGATCTTATCAAGGACATTCAGACTTTTAATTTTAAGGACATTCAGACTGTTAACTTTATGAGACTGGTAATTGACTCTGTTTTAATAATTAAACTGTGTAAAAATTTTAAGTTAATCACAAAGAAGAAAGATGTAGAGTAATTTTAATTCAGGAAGATGGCTGCTTTAGCAAGTGATCACATCCAAAGACTTTCTATATCTCTGTGATCAGGTTGGAATTCAGAAACACCCTAAAATACAGTATTATTTGGCTGAAATATGGATATGCCCTTACTACACACTTTTAATAACAAACAAAGTAGGTAAGGCTAGTTTTTTTATTTAATTTATTTATTTTTATTATTAGTTACATTTTATTAACTCTGTATCCCAGCTGTATCCCACTCCCTTATTCCATCTCAATCTCACCCTCCCTCCCTCATCTCCTCTCTGCCCCTTTCCAAATCCACTGATTGGGGACAACATCCTCCCCTTTCATATGACCCTGTTTTATCATATATTTTCAGGACTGGCTGCAAAGTCCTCCTCTGTGGCCTAGCAGGACTGCTCCTCCCTTGGGGGGTGAGGAGATCAAAGAGCCTGCCATTGAGTTCCTGTCAGAAATAGTCCCTGTTCCCCTTACTATGAGAAACCAATTGGTTACTGAGCTACCATGGGCTACATCTGAGCAGAGGTTCTAGGTTATATCCATACATGGTCATTGGTGGAGTGTCAGTCTCAGAAAAGACCCCTGTGCCCAGATATATTTGGTCCTTTGGAGCTCCTATCCTTTCCACATCATACTAACTCCCCTACTCTCATATGATTCCCTGCACTCTGCCGAAGGTTTGGTTATGAGTCTTAGTATCTGCTTTGAAACACTGCCAGGTAGAGTCTTTCAGATGCCTTCTGCGGTAGACGCCTGTCATATGTCCAATGCACATCCCATTTGTCTTTCTAAGTGAGGACTGATCAAAGCTAGTTTGTAGAAGGAAGCAGCCATGTTTGAAAATCAATTCTAATTTGAGGGGTAGACAAAGAGACAAATTAGAGGAAATTTTCTCACAGAATGAATCAGAGATAGGATATGCCCAACTCTTTAGAGAATAGACAGGAGGTGACAGGAGGAGTATAGCAAGAGAGTTGAATAGGGAGACAGTTGGAAATCTGTGGGGGTTCAGTGTAGAATGAGTCAGTTCAGCTCAGTAAGTTGGCAGCCAACTCTGTTCAGGAGTTATTTCAGTTCCTCAGAGAGTTTAGTCAGATTTGTGAGTCATTTGAGAGACAACACAGTGGAATGGATTTCATAGCAGCAGTTGAGTTCACGAAGTTCAGAGGTAGTTTCTATAAGATAGTTTTAGAGAGACAGGATGCAGAAAGAACTAACTAGACACAGGTGAAAGTAGAATGATCCAGAAGATTAGAACAGCTTGTTAGAGTTAGTTTGAGGCCAAGCAGAGCATTTCAGTGAGATGCTAAGAGAAGCTGATTGAATCAGTCAGCATGTGGAAGAGTTTGAACAACTGAGTTGAATCAGCCCTCCGGAGTTCAGAAAATACTAGAAAGGGTGAGCTTATTCAGTAGTAAGCCTCTGAGATGATTGTTACATTAAGCAAATAAAAGATACTTTTACGTGATACTATTTAGTGAGCCTATATAAATGTATTCAAATAAAGAAATCATCTTGTCATAATTAACATTTCAATCAAATAAGAATACAGTTATTTAAATAGTTAATTTACATTCCATATCAAATATGGTAATACAGGCTGCACCTGTGTGTTTAAGAGTATTTAAAAATGAACTTTAGGTTTATCTTAAAAGTACAAAGTAAAAATATACAATACCACAATTTATATCTGGTGTAATTCATTCTACCTTTAGGTAGTATGCTACTCTTTTTTCATACTACTTATTTTATGTTTCTTTTCATTTGAAAATATATTTTTGCCTTCAAGATTTTAGGAAACTTTCTCAAATGCAAAATATAATTGTCCTTAACAATTTAGTGTAATTCTGTTATTTTTGAGGAAATATAGATACTTCCTGGGCTCAATTCTAGAGTATAAAATAAAAGAATAAAACTTCCATATTGAAGTGTGTGGCAATTTTCACCTTCATCTTTTAAAGACATTTAAACACACTATAAAAGATGGTGAAAGACATAAAAGCACAATAATCACTATGTGTATTCTTAGATGAAATGAATTTAATAACAGCATGGCTATATAATTACTTTGAAATATTCTCTTCTGAATAGATTTTACAAGAAATACTGAGAAAAACATGACTTGTATCTTAGCATAATACCATTGACTGTCTCTTCTCTATGATGATTTTATGTGTGATTCACTCTTAGGCAAAGATCCTTGTGGGGTTTCAGTAATTATCCTCTTTTCAAGAGATGAAATACTACACTACACAAAAAAAATTAAGTCAATTTTATTTTAATAACATTTCAAATTGCAATCTAATTACAAATATGACTAAACAAAATTGATATTTTCTTCATTAGGAAAAGCCACAAGTAATAAATAAGTAAAAACACATCTGGTAATACACTCGTATGTTCAAGAAACTTTATGTTTGAAAACATACAGTAATGATCTTTCATTACATTTCAGGGTTAATGTCATGGAGACTTGTATATTGGGGTACAAATATAATACATAAAAAAGACTTCATTCTTCCTCCATAACTAAAAAAGAACGATCATTTGCTCATACTCAATGACCCAAAACTTATAATTTCCTGCTCATCCTCTAAACCGATGGTTCTCAACTTTCCTCATGCTGTGATTCTTTAATACTCATGTTCTGATGATTGCAATCCAAAAAATTTATTTCCGTTGTGACTTTATAACTGTAGTTTTGTTGCTGTCATTAATTACAGTGTTACTATCTGATATTCAGGACATCTGATATGTAACTCCTTTGAAATGGCCATTTGAATCTCAAAGGTGGTATGACCCACAGGTTGAAAACCACTGATGCACGCCTGTATTCCATCTGCAGAATTTTTAAAATTTTTCATGAACATATGTTCCATTTTTTCTTTTTATTTATTATTTATTATAATTTATTTATTTTGTATCCTGGCCGTAGCCCTCTCCCTCATCTCTTCCCATTCCCACCCTCCCTCCCTTTTTTCCCCTATGACTTAATTGACCAGGGAGGTCCTCCCCCCTAATATCTGACCCTAGCCTAACACATCTCATCAGGACTGTTTGCATTGTCTTCCTCTGTGGCCTGGCAAATGTGCCCCCAAAAAAGGAGATAATCAAAGAGCTGGCCACTGAGTCCATCTCAGAGACTACCCCTGACCCCTTTAATGGGGAGCATACTGTTTTTACTATTATTTCTAGTGTCAAAATGTTTACCCCACCTTCTATCTTATCCAGTCTCCTCCCACTCATCACACTTTCATACTACAACTGGTACCTGCCTCTATAACCTGTCTCTACTTTTTGTATTCAACTTTTTTCTATTGTGACACTTTAAGTAAGGAGTTTATTCATTTTAGTTTTGTATATGCAATCAAACATAGAATAAGATATAATATTTTACTTGGTTACAAATACCTTCATGAACTAATGTATTCCTATATTCTTAACTTATTCATTATTTATCATTACCTTTCTATTTTCCTTATTGTTTGTTTCACATGCTCTGTCATAATTCTTTTTTCTCCCTATCTCCATTTCCTTACCCCTCCACTTATATATTAAAAACTTAGTAGAATTTTCTAATTAATTTTTTATTTTTTATATTAGTATGTTCATTTAACTATCAGTACTCAATTTTGCATCTGAAACCATTGACTCTGGTTGATCCAACGCTTGGGGCTTTTTTCCATGATCATGCCATCATTTCATATACTGTAGTATAAAATGTTCATATCATGCCATGTGAGGCATTTCACTGTAGAGCTCTGACTGAACTCTGTTTCAATCCTAATAAATTTTTGAATGATACCACATTATTACCAACTAGGTATTTAGCTTTCCCAGATAGTTTTAAGAACTGTCATTTTTTTGTTTGTTTGTTTTGTTTTAAATTTAATTTATTTAATTTTAAAATGTATTACAACTTGCTCACTTTGTATCCTTGTCCTCTCCCAATCTCCCCCTCCCTCCCCCTATGCCTCTCCCTTAGCCCACTAATATATGAGGTCCTCCTCCCCTTCTATTTGACCCTAACCTGTCAGGTCTCATCAGGACTGGCTACATTGTCTTCTTCTGTGGCCTGGCAATGCTGCCTCCCTGCAGAGAGCCAGCCACTGAGTTCATGTCAGAGAAAGTTCTTGCTACCCTTTAAGTACCCATAGACTGAGTCTATGGGTTATATCTGAGGTCCTCTCCATGCATTATCCTTAGAGGGGTACCATTATCTTCTGGGCCCTCAGGGCTCAGTTTTTATGGCCCTGTTGGTCACCTTTTTGGCTCCTGTCTCTTCCAGATCTTTCTGTCTCTCCCTTCTTCATAAGATTACCTGAACTCTGCCAAAAATTTGGCTATGAGTCTAATGTTTACATTTTAAATTACTGTTTCAAATTAGAGCCAATCATTTTTACAAGAATAATTTTAAATATGGTCATAAAAGAGAAGGAAAATAAAAATAAATGTACTGTTTTCAAGTAAATCGGGTATATAAAATTTGTGTAAGAAAATTATTAAAACTCACATATATCTGTATTTTGTGCTTCTATATAACATATACATTTGGTTCTAAACATTTGTGATGAAATAATTTTAAATTGTTACAAAACTGAAGTCCAAGTGGATCAAAGACCTCAACATAAAACCAGACACATTAAATCGGCTAGAAAAAAAAGTGGGGAATACCCTAGAACTCATTGGTACAGGAGAAAACTTCCTGAACAGAACATCAACAGCACAGGCTCTAAGAGCAACATTCAATAAATGGGACCTCATGAAATTGAAAAGCTTCTGTAAAGCAAAGGACACTGTTGTCAAAACAAAGCAACTGCCTACAGATTGGGAAAGAATCTTCACTAACCCTTTATCTGACAGAGGACTCATATCCAATATATATATATAAAGAACTAAACAAGCTGAAAAGCAACAAACGAAGTAATCCACTTAAAAAAATGGGGAACAGAGCTAAAGAGAGAATTCTCTGTAGAGGAATATCAAACGGCAGAGAAGCACTTAAAGAAATGCTCAACCTCATTAGCCATTAGGGAAATGCAAATCAAAACGACCCTGAGATTTCACCTTACACCGATCAGAATGGCCAAGATGAAAAACTCAAGTAAAAACACATGCTGGAGAGGTTGTGGAGAAAAGGGAACCCTTCTCCACTGCTGGTGGGAATGTAAACTTGTACAACCACTCTGGAAATCAATCTGGTGCTTTCTCAGACAACTAGGAATAGCGCTTCCTCAAGATCCAGCCATACCACTCCTAGGCATATACCCAAAAGAGGCTCAAGTACACAAAAAGGACATTTGCTCAACCATGTTTGTAGCAGCTTTACTTGTAATATCCAGAAGCTGGAAACAACCCAGATGCCCCTCAACTGAAGAATGGATGCAGAAACTGTGGTACATCTATACAATGGAGTATTACTCAGCAGTGAAAAATAGGAAATCATGAAATTTGCAGGTAAATGGTGGGACCTGGAAAGGATCATTCTGAGTGAGTTGTCCCAGAAGCAAAAAGACATGCATGGTATATACTCACTCATATAAACATACAACATAGAATAAACCCACTAAAATCTGTACATCTAAACAAACTAAGCAAAAGAGAGGACCCTAACTAAAATGTTCAATCCCCATCCTGAAAGGCAAAGAGGATGGACATCAGAAGAAAAAGAAAATAGGAAACAACCTCGGAACCTGCTACAGAGGGCCTCTGAAAGCCAGAAGAAAACAGGAAACAACCTTGAAACCTGCCACAGAGGGCCTCTGAAAGCCTCTGCAGTATAGACTGTCAAAGCAGATGCTGAGCCTGATGGCCAACTGATGGGCAGAGTGAATGGAATTTTATGTAAGAAGTGGGAAATAGTAAGAGCTGGAGGGGACGGGAACTCCACAAGGAGAGCAACAGAACAAGATAATTTGAACTCAGGGAACTTCCCAGAGACTCATACTCCAACCAAGGACTATTTGTGGAGATAACCTAGAACTCCTGCACAGATGTAGCCCATGGCAGTTTAGTGTCCAAGTGGGTTCCATAGTAATGGGAAGAGGGACTGCCTCTGACATAATCTGATGGGCCTGCTCTTTGGGGGGAGGCCTCCCCTTGAGGGGGGAGCAGCCTTACCAGGCCATGTTAGAGGACAATGCAGCCAATTTTGATGAGAACTGATAGACTAAGATCAGAAAGGAGAGGAGAACCTCCTCTATCATTGTACTTGGGGAGGGGCATGCATGTAGAAAGGGGAGGGATGGTGGGATTGGGAGGGGAGGAGGGAGGGGCTTATGGGGGGATGCAAAATGAATAAAGTGTAATTAATAAAAAATTTAAAAAATTCCAAAAAAATAAATAAAAAAATAAAAAATTGTCACATTTAATAAAAATTATTTACATCTGTCTTGAGCTACTTCGTAGCGTCCTCTGAAACGACTAAGCTTTTCCTTTCAACCATTGCATGTTTTTTGTAACTGCAGCCAGCAAACTGCTGCCAGACTCAGTAAAAAGCAGCAAAAGGCCATTATGAGATGAGAAGTGACAGTTTCCAAGAACTGTGGTTCATGTGAGGCAGGACCTCACAGGACCATGTAATTAGATACCTCATCACTTCACTCACCTATTTTCTCATAAGTTTTGTGACTTTGGTTCAAGGTAGTTTCTTGACAGTAGACATTTGCTTCATTGTTAAGTCACTTTTCCCCTGGAAAGAATTAAGAACGCATGTTCTCTAAAGCTGAGTTAGCAACAGAATAAAACAAGGATATTTCGGTGTAAAGGCTGTTTGTCCAACGGTGGATGAACCCAATGCTCCAGCCAGCAAGGCTTGTTTATAGGCAAGTTCTCACAGGCTCTGGAGAACAAAAGAGAGTATCTCTTCAAATGCAACAGTGTTTCAGTTGTCCTCATTCTAATTGAGGGAGAAGGGATGATGGCTGACATGTGCTGCAGATCAAGAATATTTATAAAACTAGAGACTCAGAGTGCAGTCTAGGGTTAGAGTGCTTTTTGCCTTGTGTCTTCCTTACCCTTGTGTTTGACCTTCAACACTTCAGAAAAGACAAATAGAAATAGAGTTTTCTTAATGGGATAATTAATGCTCACATGCATCTCCAGAGGGAAGTCCCAATTCCAGCTCCTAGTATTATGGGTGAATCACACAGCATGAGTATGTAGCTGAAGGGGGTGTGGGAGGAGTGTGGCCAAAAATTCACAGCAGCTGGACTGGGACATAACCTAGGACTGGGGGAGCTCACAGGAGAAATTACATCCATCAGGTATCTCTGTGGCAAAGCCTGTGGGGCACATTCTTGCTTGCTGATTGATGAGGGGGAACCTGGACCATTCTGTGTGGTTCTGTCGTGGGCATGGGCTTGTGAGCATGGGCTGAATATTAAAAAAAAAAAAAAAGTTCCTGAGTGAAGGAGAGGAGACAAGATGGTAAGCAATTCGTTGTGTTCTTTTAGTTTCTGCCCGCAGATCTCTGCCTTGAGGTTCTTTCTGGCTACCGTCTACAACCTGAAAGCTGAAAAATAAATATATAAATAAATAAAACTTTTTATTCCCAAATTGCTTTTGATCCTAATATTTATCAAAGCAACTGAAAGAAAAACCAGAACTCAATATTTTTAGTACTTTAGCAGCTTACTCAGAATCACCAATTTTAACACAATATCTATCCACAAGTCTAACTTTTTGTTTCTGTCCCTTCAGATTTTGTGGCATAATTTTATGTATTTTATTCATTCTCTTTTCTGTCACAAGACATCTCACCTCACACAAATACAGACTTCACTAGGACAGATATTTGTGCCTCTCCAGTATTTATTTCAGCAAATGGAAATGTTCAGTGAATAAGTAAACCTTCTTAGAGTTATCTGAACAACTTTTTTCCCCCCCAGGCAAAACAAGATATGCTATCCAGGCTTAATATGGAAAAGGTGGGTGAGAGGCATAATTACCTCTGACCAGAGCACAGTAACTCTGTGTAGCATCCTATACATAATCCAAACTCTAGAATTTAAAAACAGCATTTCTGACATGAACTCAATGGCTAGCTGTATGACCACCCCGCGCCCCCAAGGAAGGAGCAGCCTTGCTAGGCCACAGAGGAGACATGGCAGTCAGACCTAAAGAGACCTATTAGCTAGGGTCAGAAGGAAGGGGAGGAGAACCTCCCCTATCAGTAGGCTTGGAAAGGGGCAGGGAGGAGATGAGGGAGGGAGGATGAGATTGAGAGGGAATGAGGAAGGGGAGTACGGCTGGGATACAGAGTAAATAACCTGTGATTAATATAAAAAATAAAAATTATAAAAAATCCTACTGCCTCATATTTTTTCAATAGAATTATGCTGCATGATATTTTAAGTAATGTATTTTAAGAGAAACCTTATAATAGATAAAAGAACTTTCATGAATTAGATTGTTCAAATTAAACTGCAGTAATTTTTATGTCAAAAATTTCATATGTAAAATTACATATGTAAACTAATAATTGTCTTTTTTAGGAAAAGAAAAATGAAGAAACATATGACTTTTAATGAAAATACTATATTATATATGGCATATTTACATGTTAAAAATGCCATGAATCATCTTCATGGTGATATTATACCAGAGTTAAACAAGTGTCACTCACAAACAATATATAAAAAGTTTCTCACATACATACATTGTTTTAAATATATATATGTGCATAAATGCATATAGAAATGTATTAAAGAATATAGTCCAATAACCCGGCTACATGCCACAGACTGATGTCAAACAGTAAGGAAGACCCAAAGGATTATGCTTGAATCTCACTAAAAAGGGGAAATAAAATAGACATATGAAGTAGTTGGAAGCCTCCTACATTTGGGCATCAGTAGTCAAGACGGGGGAGGACTGGAAAAGAGAATTGAATAGAGAATCAGTGAGGGCATCTCTGGGACCTTGGAGGGTAGTCATGGCAAGGGAAAGACAAGGACCTCTGAGAACCTATGGGGATGACGATAGTTGAGAAATCTACCCTCATTGGTAGCCACCTATTGCAGACAAGCAGAACTTCAGTGGAGGGAGGGGAACACCAACATACACAGAAATTCTATCTTTGACCTAAAATTTGCCCCGCCTACAAGAAGTGTAGGGGTAAAGATGGAGCAGCGACTGAGAGAATGGCCAACCAATGACTGACCCAAGTCGATACCAACCCCATGGGAGAGAGAATAATAATATTCTCCTATGCTTGCAGACAGAAGACTAGCAAAAATGCCTTATGAGAGGTTTCATACAGCACATAATGAACACAGATGCAGAGAAAATAAGGAGAAGGATTAGGGGGCCCACAAAGACTGAATCACCAACCAAAGAGCTCACATGGGCTGGACCTAGGACCTCTGCTCATATGTAGCAGGTGTGCAGCTTGATCTTTACGTGTGTCCTCTAACAGTTAGAGCAGGGGCTGTCTCTGACTCTGTATCTTGCATTTACCTAGGCTTCCTTGTATGAACTCAGTAGGAGAGCATGCACCTAGTCTTACTGTGACTTGTTCTGCCAGGGTGGGTTGGTACTCATGGGATGCCCCCCTCACCTTTTTTCTGGGAATAAATGGATAGGAGAATGAGTGGAATGGGTGCAAGGGTGGGATTGGGAGGAGAGGAGAGAGGAAGGCAGCAATTAAGCTGTAAAGTGCCCAACATGATATTGGCCAGTCCAATATCATGTTGTTAATAAAGGTGTTCTTGTTATTATTTATGAAGCACAATATTTATTCATTGTATCCAAATTTTTAAGAAAAAAAAATCTACTTTATATGCAAAGTACTTCTGACTTCCTTATCGCAGACTACCTCTTTATTTGAAAAAGAAAGGTGCATATAAAAGATCTTATCAGATTTTCCAGACTGCCGAAAAGACTTACTACAGGAGGGAAGCTATAAACTCTGTATTGCATGTTAGCAATTCAAGTATTACTTTGAATTACAACATTTTCAAAAACTGACAAAAATCTGATGTTATTACTCTGAGCTGGAGTTATTCTAGTAATTCTCCCAAATACCTTCTTGAGGCAGATGACAGAGTGTATAAATGAAGGACATAATGCTTCCTCAATGGTGCTCAGACACTAAAATATGAATTATAGGAAGTGATTACCTATCTCACCTTGCCTGAAGTGATGATGTTCTGGGTTTTTTTACAGGTCTATCAAAGCCTGCTGTGTCAAAAGTGAGCATGATTTGTGATATTATCAAGTACACAGTCATAAGGCCTTGATTAAAACTGTGCTTTGATGATATATGAAAAGACTTGAAGCTAATTCTGTTTTGTTCATTACAAATATATATTTGATATTAAAATCATTTTTCATATTTTAAGATGTCTAACTAAATGAAATGGGTGATTTGAGGTGAACAAGAAAACCCTGTAATAACTAAATAAACTAAATAATGTTAAGTGGTAGAAGGAAAAAACAGACGTATATCCAAAAAGTAAGCGTTGCATACAGTTGCTTTTAATAATATAGAAAAATATTTGTAAAGTTTTGTGATTTGACAGTAATCAGATTAATTAGTTTTGAACATGTAATTGGCAAAGCATTTCATTCTGGTCTCAGCTTTCCTTTGACAGTACTCTTAATTATTTTTAACACTCATTAGAAATTTTATTGTATTTTTCTGCAAAATAACTACAATATTCATGTGAACTTAAAATATTCCCATGAAAGCCACTTGTTCTTTCAATACAAACAAAACACACATTACATTTATTATTTGAAAAATCAATGATTGCTCATACTTTCTCCAGATCTTATTATAAAATACTTCTGGATAGAATGGCCATACCTCATCACACAAAAGCTGTGTAACCTAGATGCTATTCAGAAATAAGTTAGATGATAATAAAAGACAAACATGGGGAGGGAGAAATGAATATAAAAGATACATTCAAAATATTAATGTCTCTTTCTTTATTTTAAATTTAATTTTATTTTTTTATTATTACTTACATTTTATAAACTCTGCATCCCAGCTGTATCCTGATCCCTTATTCCCTCCCAATCCCAACCTCCCATCCTCATCTCCTCCCTGCCCCTTTCCAAGTCCACTGATTGGGGAGGCTCTCCTCCCCTTTCATCTGACCCTGTTTTATCAGGTATCTTCAGGACTGGCTGCAAAGTCCTCCTCTGTGGACTAGCAGGACTGCTCCTCCCTTGGGGGGGTGGGGAGATCAAAAAGCCTGCCATTGGGTTCCTGTCATAAATAGTCCCTGTTCCCCTTACTATGGGAAACCAATTGGTTACTGAGCTACCACAGGCTATATCCGAGCAAAGGTTCTAGGCTATGTCCATACATGGTCCTTGGTGGAGTGTCATTCTCAGAAAAGACCCCTGTGCCTAGATGTATTTGGTCTTTGTAGAGCTCCTATCCTTTCCATGTCATACTAACTCCCCTTCTTTCATATGATTCCCTGAACTCTACCGAAGGTTTGGTTATGGGTCTTCGTATCTGCTTTGAAACACTGCTAGGTAGGGTCTTTCAGATGCCTTCTGAGGTAGACTCCTGTCATATGTGCAATGCACATCTCATTTGTCTTTCTAAGTGAGGACTAATCATCTTTCACCATGTCTGCTTTCTTATCTATCTTCTTTAGGTGTATAGATTTCATATGTTTATTATATCTTGTAGGTCTATATAAGTGAGTATTTACCATGTTTGTCTTTCTCTTTCTGGGATACTTCACTCAGAATGATCTTTTCTAGATCCCATGATTTGCTTGCAAATTTCATGATTTCCTCCTTTTTGATTGATGAGTAGTATTCCATTGTGTAAAAATACCACAATTTCTGTATCTATTCCTCTGTTGATGGACATCTGGGCTGTTTCCAGGTTCTGGAAATAAAAATAAATAAAAATAAAAATAAAAATAAAGCTGCTATAAACATGGTTGAACAAATGTCCTTGTTGTGTACTTGAGCCTCTTTTGGATATATGCCTAGGAGTGGTATGGCTGGATCTTGAGTAAGCGCTATTCCTAGTTGTCTGAAAAAGCACCAGATTGATTTCCAGAGTGGTTGTACAATTTTACATTCCCACCAGCAATGGAGGAGAGTTCCCCTTTCTCCACAACCTCTCCAGCATGTGTTGTCACTTGAGTTTTTCATCTTGGCCATTCTGATGGGTGTAAGGTGAAATCTCATGGTTGTATTGATTTGCATTTCCCTAATTGCTAATGAGGTTGAGCATTTCTTTAAGTGTTTCTCTGCCATTTGATATTCCTTTATCCAGAATTCCGTGTTTAGCTCTGTTCCCCATTTTTTTTTAAAATTGGATTACATGGTTTGTTGCTTTTCAGCTTTGTTAGTTTTTAAATATACTGGATATTAGCCCTCTGTCAGATAAAGAGTTGGTGAAGATTCTTTCCCAATCTATAGGCAGTCGTTTTGTATTGATGATGGTGTCCTTTGGTTTTACAGAAGCTTTTCAGTTTCATGAGATCCCATTTATTGATTGTTGCTCTTAGAGGCTGTGCTGTTGGTATTCTGGTCAGGAAGTTATCCCCTGTTCCAATGAGTTCTAGTCTGTTTCCCACTTTTTCTTCTAACCGATTTAGAGTATCTAGTTTTATGTTGAGGTCTTTGATCCACTTGGACTTTAGTTTTGTGCACGGTGATAAGTATGGATCTATTTTCATTTTTTTGCATGTAGATATCCAGTTGGACTAGCACCATTTGTTGACGATGCTGTCTTTTTTTCCATTGAATGGTTTTGGCTTCTTTGTCAGAAATCGAGTATTCATACGTGTGTGGGTTTATTTCTGTGTCTTCTATTCGGTTCTATTGATCCTCCTATCAGTTTCTATGCCAATATCATGCAGTTTTTATTACTATTGCTCTGTAGTACAGCTTGAGATTGGGGATGGAGATACCTCCAGATGATCTGTTGTTGTACAGGATAGTTCTGGAGATTCTGGGTTTTTTTTTTTTTTCTCCATATGAAGCTGAGAATCTTTTTTTCAAGGTCTGCAAAGAAATGAATTGGTATTTTGATGGGAATTGCATTGAATCTGTTGATTGCTTTTGGCAGGATGGCCATTTTCACAATGTTAATCCTACCAATCCATGAGCACGGGAGATCTTTCCATCTTCTGACATCTTCTTCAATTTCTTTCTTCAGAGACTTGAAGTTTTTCTCAAACAGGTCTTTTACTTGCTTGGTTAGTGTCACCCCAAGGTACTTTATGTTATTAGTGGCTATTGTGAAAGGTGTTGTTTCTTTGATTTCTTTCTCGGCCCTTTTGTCTTTGGTATACAAGAGGGCTTCTGATTTTTTTGAGTTGATTTTGTATCCTGCCACTTTGCTGAAGGTGTTTATCAGTTGAAGGAGTTCTCTGGTTGAATTTTTGGGGTCATTCATGTATACTAACATATCATCTGCGAATAGTGACACTTTGACATCTTCCTTTCCGATTTGTATCCCCTTGATCTCCTTTAGTTGTCTTATTGCTCTGGCTAGGACTTCAAGTACTATGTTAAAGATATATGGAGAGAGTGGGCAGCCTTGTCTTGTCCTTGATTTCAGTGGGATTAATTTAAATTTCTCTCCATTATGTTTGATGTTGGCTATAGGCTTGCTGTGTATTGCCTTTACTATCTTTACGTATGTGCCTTGTATCCCTTATCTTTCCAAGCCTTTAAACATGAATGGGTGTTGGACTTTGTCAAATCCTTTTTCGGAATCTAAGGAGATGATCCTGTGGTTTTTCTCCTTCAGTTTGTTTATGTCATGGATTACATTCATGGATTTCTGTATGTTTAATTACCCTTGCATGCCTGGGATGAAGCTTACTTGGTCATGGTGGGTGATATCCTTGATGTGTTCTTGGATGCGGTTTTCAAGTATTTTATTGAGTATTTTTGCATCAATGTTCATAAGAGAGATAGGTCTGAAATGCTTTTTTTTTTGTTGGGTGTTTGTGTGCTTTAGGTATCAAGGTGACTGTGGCTTCATAGAATGAGTTTGGTAATGCTCCTTCTGTTTCTATTTTGTGGAATTGGTTGGAGAGAATTGTAGTTAGCACTTCTTTGAAGGTCTGGTAGAATTCTGCACTGAATCCATCTGGCCTAGGGCTTTTTTTGGAAGGGAGACTGTTGATGACTGCTTCTATTTTCTTGGAGAATACAAGACTATTCAATCTTTTTACCTGATCTTGACTTAATTTTGGTAAATGGAAACTGTCAAGAAAATTGTCCATTTCTCTTAGATTTTCAAATTTTGTGGCATATAGGCTTTTGTAGTACGACTTAATGATTGTTTGGATTTCCACGATGTCTGTAGTTATGTCCCCCTTTTCATTTCTGATTTTGCTGATTTGGATAGTTTCTCTGCCTTTTAGTTAGCTTGGCTAAAGGTTTGTCTCTCTTGTTGATTTTCTCAAAGAACTATCTCTTGGTTTCATTGATTCTTTGAATAGTTTTATTTGTTTCCAGTTGATTGATTTCTGCCCTGAGTTTGATTATTTCCAGCCATCTGCTCCTCTTGGGTGCATTTGCTTCTTTTTTCTCTAGGGAGGGCTTTCAGTTGGGCCATTAAGTTGCTTCTTCTTGAAGGCACTTAGTGCTTCTTCCTCTGAGCACTGCTTTCATTGTGTGCCATAAATTAGGGTATGTTGTACCTTGATTTTCATTGAATTGTAGGAAGTCTTTAATTTCTTTCTTAACACAGCTATCATTGAGCAGCAAGTTGTTCAGTTTCCATGTGCTTGTAGGCTTTTTTCTAATTCCATTGTTGTTGATGTCCAGCTTTATTCCATGGTGGTCAGATAGAATACAGGGGATTATTTCAATCTTCTTGTATCTGTTGAGGCTTGTATCTTTTGACCAACTATGTGGTCTATTTTGTCAAAGGTTCCATGAGGTGCTGAAAAGAAGTTATACTCTTTTGCGTTTGGGTGGAAAGTTCTGTAGACATCTATTAGGTCCATTTGATTTAGGACCTCTGTAAGTGCCTTTATTTCCTCATTAGGCTTCTGTCTAGATGACCTGTCTTTTGGTGAAAGTGGGGTGTTGAAGTCTCCCAAGTTGGGATCAATGTGTGATTTAAGTTTTAGTAATGTTTTGTTTATAAATGTAGATGCTCTTGTATTTGGGGCATAGATGTTCCGAATTGTGATGTCCTCTTGGTGGATTTTTCCTTTGATGAGAATGCAATGTCCCTCCTCATCTTTTTTCATTAATTTTGGTTGAAAGTCTATTTTATTAGACATTAGGATAGCTACCCCAGCTTGTTTTCTGGGTCTGTTTTCTTGAAAGACATTTTCCCAGCCCTTTACTCTTAGGTAGTGTTTATCTTTTTTCAGAGGTGTGTTTCTTTGATGCAGCAGAAAGTTGGATCCTGTTTCCGTACCCATTCTGTTAGTCTGTGTCTTTTTATTGGTGACTTGAGTCCATTGATGTTGATAGATAATAGTGACCAATGAATTTTACTTCCTTTTATATTGGAGTTGGTGGTCTTAATATGTTTCTTTGCTTGTTTTCTTTTCAATTTTTTTGGATATTATCTGTATGCTATGTTTTCTAGGGTGAAGTTGTTTTCATTGGATTGGAATTTTTCCTTCTAGTTTCTTCCGTAGGGTTGGTTTGCTGTGTAGATATTGCATAAATTTAGTTTTGTCATGGAATGTTTTGTTTTCTCCATCTGTGTTGACTGAACGCTTTGCAGGGTATAGTAATCTGGGTTGACAATTGTGGTCTCTTAGAGTCTGCAGGACACCTGCTCAGGCCCTTTTGGCTTTTATAGTTTCTGGTGAGAATTCCGGTGTGATTCTGATAGGTCTACCTTCATATGTTACTTGGCCTTTTTCCCTTGCTGCTTTTAATATCTTTTCTTTGTTCTGTAGATTTAGTGTTTTGACTATGATGAAACGTGATGTGTTTCTTTTCTGGTCTAGTCTATTTGGTGTTCTGTAGTCCTCTTGTATGTTTATGGAAATCTTTTTCCTTAAGTTGGGAAAATTTTCTTGTATGATTTCCTTGAAAATATTTTCTAGACCTTGGAGCCTGGGGTCTTCTTTTTCATCAATTCTTATTATTCTTAGATTTCGTCTTTTCATGGCATCCTTGATTTCTTGGATATTTTGTGTTTGGGACTTTTCTGATTTTACTTTTTCATTGAGAGAAGTATCAATTTCTGTGAGTGTATCTTCAGCTCCAGAGATTCTCTCTTCCATTTCTTGTATTCTATTGGTGATGCTTACCTTTGTGGTTCCTGATCTTTTCTCCAAGTTCTCCAGCTGAAGATTTTTCTCAGTTTGTGTTTTTTTTTTAATTGATTCTAATTCTGTTTTCATGACTTGCACCATTTCCTTCATCTGTTTGAATGAGGATTCCTGTCTCTCTACGATGGTCTCTATTTTTTTTGTTCATTTCCTCTCTAAATGCCACTAATTTTATCTCTACTTGTGCCTCTATTTGTTTGGCTATTTTGCCTGTGATTTTTTTAAGAATTTTTGTCCACTTCCTCTTTCTTTACCTCCAATTGACTGGCCAAATCTTTGATAGATTTGTTCATTTCATCTTTAACTGTCTGAATTTACATGGTTATTGCTCTGAGAGAATTGTTTGTTTACTGTTTATGAGCCTCAAATAATTGGGTAAGCATAGCTTTAAAGTCATTTTCCTCTGCTTCTGATGAATTGGAGTATCCATCAATTTTGAGGGTTGCTGGTGAAGTCATGATGTCCTGATTTATGTTGGATGTGTTCTTTCACTTACCCTTGGCCATTGGCTTATCTGAAACCTTCCCTGTTTGTTTTTGGATTCTTCAGTTCAGACTGGTACTTTCTCTCTCTGGCGTCTGGAGAGTTCTTCAGGAAGCTGAGAGAGGTCCTGTGGCCTCATCATGTGCGTTGGTGGATTAGCTGTACTCTCAAGCAGGTCACTTCGGCAGGGACTGGTGTATCTGGGCTCTCTGCTCTCTGGTTTGGCCCTGGTTGTCTTAGGCTGGAGGACTGATGTCCTCTGCCTGCTCAGTGCTGCTGTTGCCACCAGGTTAGGAAGTCCTGCTATAGCTGGAGACTGGATTGCCAGTCCAGATGCTTTCTAAGGAAGTCTTGGAGTCTCTCCACTGTGCTCTCCAAGCTTGGGAGGCCCAGCGCCTTGTGTGCCTAGTTTGTATTGTGTTTCTGCCTGGCTTTGGTGAGTATATAGTGTATTTTCTGTCACTGAGGGATTGGTCTGGCAGTACAGTCAGTGGCTGAGAGACCCTGTGGAGCCAGTATGGCAGCTAGCAGACCCGGGAACCTGGGATGATGGTGCTTTCGTGGGTCTGGGAATCTGAGACCAGTACCTCTGGCAGTTGCTGCTAAGGGGCTAGGAGCTTCGCCTCAGCAGCTGCAGATGCAAGGTAGTTAGGTCTGAGCTGAGAATCCTGGTGAGTCCATTGTGCCAAGGAGGAGGGAGGTCCGAGAAAGGGGAGTGCCGGGAGATCAAAGGATCGTTTCTCTCCTTCTCCAAACAAGTTCCCAGGTGACCTGAGACCAAAGTTCTCACCTCATGAGATGTTCCTTGTCAATTAGAAAGCCTCACCATTGTTTTCCTGGCTTCAGAGGTCCTTCCACTCACCAACTCAGGTGTTCAGCTCTTCCACAGCTCAGAAACTGTGCATGCTAGTCGCCATCTTGGCTCTGCCTCCTTATTTCTCTTTCTTTTCCCGAAAAGAAGTAGAATTAGAATTGAAATATAGAAAGTATGTCAATACTATATTCCTCATGAGCATTTTTTAAAATTTGTTTATATTTTTATTAATTACAGTTTATTCACATTGTATCCCAGCTATAGCCCTCATTGTCCCCTCCCAAATCCCACCCTCCCTCATTCATCGCCTCCCATGCCACTCCCCAACTACACTAATAGGGGAGGTCCTCCACCTTCTCCCCTTCCCTCTGATCCTAGCCTATCAGGTCCCATCAGGACTGTCTGGATCCTCTTCCTATGTGGGCTAGCTAGGTCTCCCTACCACAGAGAAGTGATCAAGGAGTGGGCAACTTAGTTCATGTCAGAGACTGTCTTTTCTCTTACTAGGGAATCCACATGGAGATTGACTACTCAGCTATTAAAAAGAAGGAAATCATGAAATTTGCAGACAAACAGATGAAACTAGAAAGTGTCATCCTGAGATATCCCAGAAGCAGAGAGACATGCATGGTACATACTCAATCATAAGTGGATATTAGTCACATTATATGAGATAAACATACTAAAATCTACAGAATTAAAGAAGTTAAATGACAAGGACGATCCTAGGGAAGATGCTTAATTTGCATTCAAAGGGACAAACAGGATAGACACTGGAATGAATATCAGTTTCCTCAGAGAAGGAACAGTTTGTGAAAACAGATAGTGAGAAGCCTGGTTCTAATTTTTCTCCATTGACATCATCTTAGGGGTGCTGTTATATAATGATTCTTCATGTTTATTTACTTGAGAATCAGATGATAGTTTTACTATTATTTTGTAATTGCGATTTCCACTATAAAAAATGGACAACAATACTGGAATATTGGAAAGGTTTTACTAGGCAAGAAGAGCAAATATATTCACGGAAAAACTGAAGGTTGATACTGAGGACTTAGTACAAAATTCATAGTTAGAGCTCTACCATCAAACCTTCAGGCATGATAAATTGAGAGGAATAAATCCTGATTATATTCTTTATTGATATTAAATTCATCACCTGTATTTTAACATTCTAATTAATGTTTTATAACCCTAAGTAGTAAATTTTAATTGTTCCATCTATTTTATCTCTATTTCTATCACAATTAATTAAGTGATATAATAAATGACAAAATATTGTAAGAAATTTTCATGAGATTTTTCAGAAAATTATACTTAAATATTCACAACTGAATAAATTATCATCAGTAGAATATAAAGGTTTAAGAATATTCAGGTTTTAAGCATGGTATCCCAGAAGATATTAACATTGTCAGGTATAATATGTTTGTTTTATACTTATATTTGTAGTGAGTTAGAACTCAGAGAAAATGAAAATATAATAAAACTTTTTACATTTTAAAGAATAAAAACTTAAAATTTACATTTGGTAAATTGTGTGTGTTTATGTATTTGTCTGTGTATATGTGTGTGTTTGTGTGTGTGTATGTGTGCCTGTCTTTGTCTCTATCTGAATTTGGCTATAGATTCTTTATTTACAAATATGGAAAATATTACCAGGATTCAGAAAATAATTATTATCTCAGTAAAATTCCTATAAAATTTTAGAGATCACAATAACAAAGAAGTTTGCAGCTATATAGTTTTGCTACCTTACCTATTTTCGTAAAGGTCATGGTCATAATGATGTGGAACTATTGGGAAGGAGTAGACGTAGATGTGGCTTTGTTGAAGAAGTGTGGCAGTGAAAATGAAGTTTGATTGGAGAATCAGTCTCATAAAAGACCCCTGTGATCAGATATATTTGGTCCTTATGGAGCGCCTGTCCTCTCCAGAGCTCTCACCTACTGTTCCAGTGCCATGTCTGTGTGCTTTCCGCCATGACAGTCATGGCCTCTCCTATTCCCTGGAACCATGAGCTCAAATTTACATGTTTTCTTTCTTTCTTTCTTTCTTTCTTTCTTTCTTTCTTTCTTTCTTTCTTTCTTTCTTTCTTTCTTTCTCTTTCTTCCTTCCTTCCTTCCTTTCTTCTTTCTTTCTTTCTTTCTTTTCCTTCTTTCTTTTCTTTCTTTCTTTCTCTTTAGCATTTAAAGATGTTTTTATAAATCTAAGGCCATTTTGTCTTTAGACATATCAGCTCCTGGAAATATTCCGAGTCTTATTCTCTGCTTGATTTAAAATATTTACTTTATAAAAATTTAACTAATATAAGGTAGAAAAAAGGATATTAATTTTAAATTGAAAATATAGTGTGTTTGTTGACAAATTAATTCTTATTATTGAAAACAATTTAAATCACAATACCATATGAAAAGAAACAGGGTTTTTAAAGAATGTTGAGACAAAGCTTCCAGAAAACCCCTGAAAAATTCAGCAATGAGTTCAATAATAATTTATAATTAATGATTACATGCTAATTTTGTCTGAGTTTATAATACAGTTTATAAAGTGAAACAAAGTGTTTTGCTTTTCAAAGTTTCTATAATTTTACACATGTTGGACTGTTCTTTCTCTATAAGTTAACTTTAAAATGATGATACCTTTTGTATAGTTGTTTATTATTATTATTTATTAGAGTTGATTCACTTTGTATCCCAGCTTTAGTCCCCTCCCTCATAAACTCCTGGACCCACTCTCCCTCCCTCTTCCCCCTCTATGTCACTCCCCTAGTCCACTGATAAAGGAAGTCTTCTTCCCTATTATCTGACCCTAGTCTATCAGGACTGTCTGGATTCTCTGTGGCCTATTAAGGCCACTTAGCCAGAGAGAGTTGATCAAAGACCACACAACCAACTTCATTCCTGTGACTGCCCTAGCTCCTCTACCTAGAGAAACCCCATAGAAACTGAGTGCCCATGGGCTACACCTGAGCAGGGGTTCTACATCTTTTGCAAGCATGGTTCTTGGTTGATTCATCAGACTCTGCAGCCCTCCCTGGGCCCAGATTTTGTGGCTCAGTTGGTGTCCTTGTGGAGCGTCTCTGGTATTTTCTCAGAAAATTAGGAACAGTGCTACGTCAAGATCTAGATATACCACTCCTAGTCATATATCCAAAAGATGCTCAACCATACAAGACATTTACTTAGTTCTGTTCCTGGAAGCTTTATTCCTAATAGCCAGAATCTGGAAACAACCTAAATGTCTCTCAAGAGAGGAATGGATACATAAATTGCTGTACATTTACACAATGGGATAGAAGTCAGCAATTAATTACAAATAAATTATAAAATTTGCATGAAAATGGATGGAACTAGAAAAGATCATTCTGAGAGAGGTAACCCAGAAGCAGAAAGCCATACATGTTATATATTCACTTATATGTGGATATTAGTCATATAACATAGCATAAACATACTAACATCTATAGTCCTAGAGAAGCTAAACAATAGGGAGGACCCTAGGGAAGATGCTTAATCATCCTTCAGAGGAGCAAACAGCATAGACATCGGAAGAAGGAGAAAACAGGAAACAGGGCAGGAGCCTACCACAGAGGACCTCTGAAAGACTATCCATCAGAGTATTGAAGCAGATGCTGAAACTTATAGCCAAATTTTGAGCAGAGTGCAGGGAATCCCAAGGAAGAAGGGGAAGATGGATGATAGCTCTTTTAACCTAAAATATGGCCCTTGGTTTTTAAGCAATACGTATAGATGACCAGTATGAAAATATCAGAGAATTTGTGACAACTATTACAGACAACTATGTTATATAAGACCTTTTCTTCCCTGTGCCAAAATCGATTACTATATTTTGTACACCTATAGGGATATTGCAGTGAAATAAAAAGCATACCTGTTTTATGATTTCAATGAAATAATTTTCTAAAGCTAAATAGTTGACAATACTTTTGGAATGCAAGACTGGTGTTTTCTAGTGTTGATTTCAGCCGAACCCACTACCACGGTTGTCTTGATCATGGTGTCTCTTCACGGCAATAGAACAGTAACTAAGCTAACATGTGCTTGTCATGGTGAGTGCGCACACACACATGCATGCACAGCACACACAATTATATAACCAACCAAACAAATTGCTATTCCTAATTACAAATATTTTTTAGAAAAGTGGAAGAGTTTCTTTAATATTTTTTGAATGTTTATTTTTCTGCAGTTAAATCCTTTGAGAATGAATTTATTAAAGTTATTGTTGGCTCTATAAAGCAGGGAAAGCATGCTCCAAATATGTGTGATACTTGAATAGTTCGTATCTTAAAAATTTCTGTAAACAATGACTTCGAATCTTCTGTTTGTGATGTCTTGCTTGAGTTTCTTGGTGCAATGATTTTTTTTTTAATTTTTTTGCTATTTTATTTATTTATTTATTTTTTACTATTAATTACACTTATTCATTATGTATCCCCCCATAAGCCCCTCCCTCCTCCCCTTCCGATCCCACCCTCCCTCCCCCTTCTTCATGTACCCCTCCCCAAGTCCACTGATAAAGGAGGTTCTCTTCTCCTTCCTTCTGATCTTAGTCTATCAGATCTCATCAGGAGTGGCTGCATTGTCATCTTCTGTGGCCTGGTAAGGCAGCTCCCCCTCAGGAGCAGGTGATCAAAGAGCAGGCCAATCAGATTATGTCAGAAGCAGTCCCTCTTCCCATTACTATGTAACCCACTTGGCCACTTAACTGTCATGTGCTACATCTGTACAGAGGTTCTAGGTTATCTCCATGAATAGTCCTTCGTTGGAGTATGAGTCTCTGGGATGTTCCCTGTGTTCAAATTTTCTGGTTCTGTTACTCTCCTTCTTTGCTTCCTGTCCTCTCCAGCTCTTACTATTTCCCACTTCTTACATAAGATTCCATGCACTCTTCCCAAAAGCTGACCATAAGTCTCAGCATCTGTTTTGATAGTCTGCAGGGCAGAGGCTTTCGGAGGCCCTCTGTGGCAGGTTCCTAGGTTGTTTCCTGTTTTCTTCTTCTTCTGATGTCCAACTTCTTTGCTTTTCAGGATGGGGATTGAGCATTTTAGTCAGGGTCTTCTCTCTTGCTTAGTTTCTTTAGATGTACAGTTTTTAGTAGGTTTATCTTATTTTATGTCTATATGAGCAATGTTTTTAAAGATTTACTCATGTTCCAATTTCAGCATGATGATTCTAGTCATGGACCTTTGAGAACAAACAATTTTGTTCTCTTCTTCTAACTTACACAGTTAAGGCAAAGGTATGCTTTTTTTTTTTTTGTATTTAATACTTTTCAAGAAAGGTATTTTGCTTTTTAAAAAATCATTTATGATGCCTAACTTACATATTAGTATAAATGTTCTTTTGGAATGTATACACCTTACCCTTGTTGATTCAAATGCTGATTTCTCTCCCCCACTCTCTGGATTCAATCCTGACATTGCATTGTGATGTTTATTCTAAGCATCATCTGTCTCAAGTTTGTGAAAACATGCCAGCAATCCAATTTGTCAATTAACACAAGCAGCCACAATTTTGGGCAATGGAGAGGATAGGGTGGGACATCCTGGTTGAGAGAGGAGAGGAGAGGAGAGGAGAGGAGAGGAGAGGAGAGGAGAGGAGAGGAGAAGAGAGGAGAGGAAGGAAGCAGGAGGAGAGGAAGGAGTAGGAGGGAGAAGAAGAAAAAAACGGGTAGAGCAGAGGCTGGAGGAGAGGTCTTGGAAAAACGTGGAGAAATGAACTGGATCTAAGATATCACTAAAAGCAAATATAATGGGTGAATCTGAATGGTAGGAACTCTGCAGGCTTTGAGGTTTAGGTTGGAGTAACTATTACCCAGCATTGTGTTCTAGGTTAACAAAATAAATCTTAGTCTCTGTGTGGTTATTTGTTTATGCAGCTGTTTAGGATTAACCACAGCTTTACTAAAAGAAATATCAATAGTAAATATTAATAACCAAATGCAACACTTATAATCATCACATTGATTTGTGTATCCATATTATAGCACATAATTAAATAACTAATAAGATAAAAGAACCATTGATACTTTTCAATTTCCTGAACATATAGATGAAACTTTTTATGAGAAATGTATAATTTACCAGACATACTCTTCAATTATGCCAATTAGTTTTTAACATACTTACTATATTTTAATATTTTTGTGTTTGTATCTCTAGGCAATATATAATAACAATTATTGGCTTAATATCTCTCTTAAGTGATGAAGTATAATCAATGGACTCTTCATTATAATTACCTAAGGGTAAAAATCTAAGTATGGTTTACATATGGCTTGTATACAGTGTTCTGCTGTTTTACACATGTTCCTACCTATCCTCAGACTTTGGTATATATGGGGGTCTGGAATCAATGGAGTTCAGAAAAATGAGAGCACACACACAATTATGTGAGAGCCAATGTGATCCTTCTGTTCAATATCCCTTTTCTGGCTCATTATCAATTTAATTAACAATCTCGTCTATCATGTTTTTGTTGTATGCTGTTTTATTTAAGAACTTGTAATATTGTTATCTAAAAACAGTAGAGGATAGTATATAATACATTTTGACTATCAGAGGGAAATTTTAAATATCTGCAGATCACAGGAAGAGACATAATTGCAGATATATTGCCCTTTCTTAATTTTTTATTATTATCATTTATTCAATTTGTATCCAGGCTGTGGTCCCTCCTCTGTCTCCTCCCAATCCCACCCTCCTTCTTCTTCCCCTTTTCTCCCCCTATACCCCTCTCCTAGTTCACTGATAGGTGAAGTCTTCCTCCCCTTCTATTTGACCCTAGCTTATGAGGTCTAATCAGGACTGGTAGCATTGTCTTACTCTGTGGTCTGGCAAGGCTGCACCCTGTCCCCCTGGCAGGGGGAGGTGGCTGAATTCATGCTAGATAAAAACCCTGCTCCCCTTATTAGGAAACCCACTTGGAGACTGAGTCTATGGGCTACATCTGAGCCAGGGTTTTAGGTCCTTTCCAGAATACTACTCAGCTACTAAAAATAAGGAAAAAATGAAATTTGCAGTCAAATGGTGGAAACTAGAAAAGATCATCCAGATAACCCAGAGGCAGGGAGACACATTGGTATGTACTCACTCATAAGTGGATATTAGCCACATAATATTGGATAAACATAGTAAAATCTATACTCCTAAAGAAGCTAAACAACAAGGAAGACCCTAAGGAAGTTGCTCAATCCTCATTCAGAAGGACAAATATGATGGACATTGGAGACAGGAGTAGACAGGGAGCAGGACTGGAGCTACCACAGTAGGACTCTGAAAGACTTTACTAATCGCAGTATCAAAGCAGAGGCTGAGACTAAAAGCCATACATTGGACAGAGTGCAGGGAATCTTAGGATTCCCTGGGGGAGATGGAAAGACCTGGAGGGGACAGGAGCTCTAAAAGGAGACCAACAGAGCCAATAAAACTGAGCCCCCGGGGTCCCTGCAGAGACTGTTATCACAACCAAAAATAATGCATGGAGAGGATCTAAAACCCCGGTTATATTGCCCTTTTCAACTTTATGGTTGCATGCGCATTGTGCAAATATGAAAGGAAAACCAACACTCTTAAAAACTAAATTTTGTTCCCTTAGAAAGCTGAGTTGAAGTTGCCTGTGACCTCGGAATTAAGTTTCATTTGAAGATAGATATTTCACCTTGGTGACTAAGTTCAAATGGGGTCATTAATGTGTGCTCTCATGAAATGTGATGGGCTCTTATAAGAAGGCAATTTTGGCACGACCCCACAGAGGACACCCTGGAATGCGAAAGGAAGAAGGCATCCATCTCCACATCAAAGGAGCTAGCCATGCTGGCAACTTGATCTCAAAGTCCTCACCTCTAGAAATATTTGTCACACAGAGTGGGACTTGGCCTGGGCAGTTCTAGGAGACAAAAGAAAATTTTAATGGGCAGTAGGAAATATCTTATTGACTTTTGATTTACTAAATTTTCCTGTAAAATCTTATTGCTATAAACTTTCTTTTTAGGACTGTCTGTATTATATTGTATTTTCATTTTTTCTCAATTGGAAGAATAATTTTTAAAAAAGTCCTTGATTTCTCTTTTTTTCCCAATTTTCATCAAGAAATAGACTGTTATTTTTTCTCAGAGTTGCATAATGTCTTTCATTTCTAATTTTGTAGAAATTCAGGTTCTTTCTTTTATGGTTAGATATAACGTAGAGTGCTATTTAATTTTTTCTGAATCTGGTGATATTGTTTTGTTCCTTAATATATATGGTCAATTTTGTGGGAAGTATTCCCTCTGCCAAGAAGAAAATGCATTCTAAAGAACATCCTATAAATGAAGATTGGATACATTATAATCCCATTTAACTTTTATTTGTTTCAATGGCATGTCTATCGGCGAACAAGGACTGTTGAAGTTACTGACTCTCACTGTTTTGGGGTGGACCTTCATTTATAAATCCAATAGTATTTATTTCACAAAACTGGGTGCTACTCTGTTTGGTGAATATATATTTAGGGTTGTAATATCCTCTTTCCTTTAACTGAAATCTATTTTTTTTTCACATATTAGAATAGCTTTGCCCTCTTATCTCTTTGTCCTGTTTTCTTGAAATACCCTTTCTTTCTTTTAATCTAAGGAGATAACTATTGTTGGTGGTGAGGTGTGTTTCTTTGAGAAAAAAAAAAAAAAGTAAATACTTTCTGACCAAGACCATTAAGCTGTATCTTTTGATAGGGGAATTGAGACTTTTTTGTTCAATTATTTTTATATTTTATTTAGTTTATTAATTACAGTTTTTCACTTTGTATCCCACTGGTACTACCTACCCTCCTCCCCTCCAAATAGTACCCTCCCTCCCATTTTTTTTCCATCCAAGCCCCTTCCCCAGTCCACTGATAGGAGAGGTCTTCCTCCCTTTCTTTCTGATCCTAGTGTATCAGCTCTCATCAGGACTGGCTGCATTGTCTTCCTCTGTGGCGTGGTAAGGCTGCTCCCCTCTCAGGGGGAGGTGATCAAAGAACAAGCCAATGTCAGAGATAGTCCCTGTTCCTATTACTATGGAACCTACATGGACACTGAACTGCCATAGGCTACATCTGTGCAGGGGTTCTAGGTTAGTTCCATAATTGGTCTTTGGCTGGAGTATCGGTCTCAGAAAAGACCCCTGTACCCAAATATTTTGGTTCTGTTGTTCTTGTGGAACTCCTGTCCTCTCCAGGTCTTACTATTTCTCCCTTCTTTCATAAGATTCCCTGCACTATGCTCAAAGTTTGACTATAAGTCTCAGCATCTGCTTGATACCCTACAGGGTAGAGTCTTTCAGAGGCTCTCTGTGATAGGCACCTATTTTCTTCCCTGTTTTCTTCTTCTTCTGATGTCCATCCTCCTTATCTTTCTGAATGAGAATTGTGCTTCTTACCCAGAGTCCTCCTCCTTGATTAGTTTCTTTAGGAATACAGATTTTAGTATGTTTATCCTGTATCATGTCTAATATTGACTTATGAGTGTGTAAATACCCTATGTGTCTTTCTGCTTCTGGTATACCTCACTCAGGATAATCTTTTCCAGTTCCCATGATTTGCCTGCAAATTTCATGATTTCCTTGTTTTTAATTGCTGATAATATTCCATTATGTAAATGTACCACAATTTCTGTATCCATTCTTCAACTGAGGGGCATCTGGGTTATTTCCAGGTTCTGGCTATTACAACCCATCAAAATACCAACACAATTCTTTACAGACCTTGAAAGAATAATTCTCAACTTCATATGGAATAACAAGAAACACAGAATAACTAAAACAATCCTGTACAATAAAATATCTTCTGGAAGTATATAGATCCTTGATCTCAAGCTTTACTCTAGAGAAACAGTAATAAAAAAAACTGCATGGTACTAGCATAGAAATAGAATGGTGGATAAAGGGAATAAAATAGATGATCCAGAAATAAACCACACACCTATTGATACTTGATTTTTTAAAAAGAACCCAAAATAATACAAGGGAAAAAGATAGCATATTCAACAAATGGTGTACATCTAACTAGAAGTCTACATGTAGGAAATGCAAATAGATCCATATTTATCACCCTGGACAAAACTAAAGTCCAAGTGGATCAAAGACCTCAAGATAAAACCAGAGACACTAAATCTGTTAGAAGAAAAAAATGAGGAAGAGTCTTGAATTCATTGGCACAGGAGACAACTTCCTCAATAGACCACCAACAGCACAGGCTCTAAGAGCAACAATTGATAAATGGGACCACTTGAAGTTTAAAAGCTTCTGTAAAACAAAGGACACTGTCATCAGAAAAAAATGACAACCTACAGACTGGGAAAATATCTTCACTAACCCAACATATGACAGAGGGCTAATATCCAGATTATATAAAGAATTGAAGAAGTTAAAAAGCAACATATCAAGTAAAACAATTAAAAAAGGGGTACAGAGCTAAACAGAGAATCTCCATAGAGGAATATCGAATGGCAAAGAAGCACTGAAAGAAATGTTCAAAGTCCTTAGTCATCAGGGAAATGCAAATCAAAATGACCCTGAGATTTCACCTTACACCCATCAGAATGCAAAGATGAAAAACTCAAGTGACAACACATGCTGAAGAGGGTGTAGAGAAAGGGAAACCCTCCTCCATTGCTGGTGGGAATGTAAACTTGTACAACCACTTTGGAAATCAATATGCGGCTTTCTCAGAAAATTAGGAATACCGTTTCCTCAAGACCTAGCTATACCACTCCTAGACATTAATCCAAAATATGCTCAAGTATACAACAAGGACATTTGCTCAACCATGTTTGTAGCAGCTTTATTTGTAATAGCCAGAACCTGGAATTGAGACTTTTAAATATTGAGAGTTATTATTGAACAGTTGTTTACCAGTTTTTGTTGTGGTGATTATCATTTTCTTAAGAGTTTTTATTAACCGTTTTGGGATTATATATTACTTGTTCCATCTGTATTCAGACAGAAGCTTTCATTTTAGAATCCTTTGTAGAGATGCATGAGTGGACATAAATTTCTTAGGCCTGTTTTTCTAAAGAATTTTTTTCCCCTCTTCAAAGAGGACTGTCTTTGGGGGTTCTACCTGGAGTTCTGGCTCAAGCTTCATGTAGTACAAAACGAAGAGATATGACAGCCAAGTTAGTGTAGAATTAATGTAGGGGGAATTATCTGAAGTTCTGCATCTGATTCCATATGCTCATAGGCTGCACAATAGGTATGGTGGCTGATTGAAGGTAGGCCAAAAGCATTTATGTTTGTCCCTGAAATCTTTAATTTTTCATATATGCATTGGTGCTTTAACCAAGGAAACACAACGTTAGAGTAGATGAAGCTTAATTCTTATAACATAAATTCATGGCTTTCAGTTAACTTTCAGCAGCTTATACAAAACTTTAGAATAATTTTCATAGATTTCTTTAGAGAGACATACCTATAGATATTTCAGAGGAAATGGTATGAGACTAAAGAAAGCTTCTGTAGTGAACCAGAGCAAAAACCATCAGTCTCAGCAATCCATATGCTGGGATTTTTTTGTTTGCCCTCGAAAAAAAAAAAAAGAAAAGAAAAGAAAGAAAGAAAGAAAGAAAGAAAGAAAGAAAGAAAGAAAAGAAAGAAAGAAAAGAAAAGAAAACCACTCAAATCATAACAGTCATCATAAAACACTGGGAACCTCCTGTGTACCATATACTCTATCCTTTATGTGTTACACTCACCACTAAAATCCAGTGGTATGCACAAACCATCTCTGTGGAGAAGACATAAATTGCACAGTTTTTGGGTTTTAAGTTCCTTTTTGCACTTAGTTCTCATGTCCAACATTGTTTTTATTAAGATGGAAGTCCTCTACTAAAGGATGATGCAGAACGTATTTTCTAACTAGGATGCTATGTATTATGTTCACAAGTTATTTACTTTCTGACCTTTACTCTTGTCAAATTTATTCTCTAAGTACTCCAACAGATTGGTCAAGTTTTCTTTTTACTTTACCAGCTGTTGAAGTTTCTCAAAATCACGAATTATGTTGTTTATGGCAACAATAACCATAGAGTGTATAAGACATGCAGAATCAACAAAATTAAGATATGGACTCTTTCCTGCTTCTATTTAACCTGCTTCAATATTCTCCCCAACACGAGGCAGCTGAAAATCCCAATTATAGATTTGGAACTGTTGGAAACATCATAACCGTTGGAAACATCACTCCTTTTTGTACTTTTAACTTTTGTTAAATACTAAACAAAAAAATAAAGTAACAAAAGGTACTGTTTGCTACAAACTTTGTGAGGAATAAAATTTTGAGGCCTAGGGAGATTGTAAAACACCCATAGACATCAAACAAAAATAAATACATATTTTTGAAAAGAAGAAATGTAATTTTGAAAGTTAGACTTTTTTTAGTCTCTATTCTAGTGTTTGCTAACTTTTAATTCTCAAAGTACTATTTTATTTTAGCTAACTTACTCTCTGTTTTAAATAACTCATTCCAACCCTAATCCTCAACTTTGACTTGCCTTTACAGAGGAATTTCTACAATATATTTGATTATTCTTCATCAGACCTTACAGAGGCTCACACTTATTTTTCTTGGTCAAAAAAGAAAAATGCCTATCCAAAGAGGTTAGGTTTTTCTTACAGTTCAACTTTTATTCAGTATGCTGATATAACTCTGTTTTAGGCCGTTCAATAACTTTGTAAGACAATACTACTTACAAAAACTTTCATGACCTTGAGAATATCATTTTGTGTTGATATTGATTATATTTCAATTGAAGTCTCACATTATTGCCCTGCTTCTTTGAATATTACTGTGCAGCCTAGCCTTCACAAAGACACGTGGAAATTCTCCTTCCCCAAGCTTCAATGAACTAAGATTATAGGCATGAACCAGCAAACCCGGCAGGAAACTATGGTTTTGAAACATCAAAAGTTTTATATTCAGACTGTATTTCAAAAATGAATGTCTTAACTATAATCTTTTTTTTTTAAAGATAAATCTTAGAGTCTGATCTCTCAAGAACTCTCTCAGTTGAATCTTCCTCCAGCCATGATTCTTCTTGGCTGTTTTGTGAATCTTTCCAAGACAGTAAGTGTCAATACTTAAATTCTCTACTTTCTGTGCTATATTAGTTTTGAAAGGCATAAGTTGTTGATGGCTGCCAATAATTACTTAGCAAATATCCAGGAAGATCTTTTCTACACCTACAGCTAGGAGGCCACTTCCAAGGTTTTCTTCTAGCAGTTTTAGTGTTTCAGATTTCAACATGAGGTCTTGAATCTAGATTTTTTGGCAGGGTGATATATAGAGACATAGTTTCATTCTTTTGTATGCGGGCATCCTGTATTCTAAGCACAGGTTGTAGAAGGTGCCAACATTTTTCCTGTGTACACTGTTTGACTCTTTGTCAAATATGTATAGTTGTAGTTGTGGGTTTACATGTTTGGAGCTTCTATTTTATTCCATTGGTCTACATGTCTGTTTTTGTGCAAGGCAATATTGTTTTCATGACAAAGCTGCATAATATCTTGAATTTAAGGATGAATATTCATCCAGCATTCTTCTTTTTCTTTGATTGCTTTGGCTATCCAGGGTCTTTTTATTTTCCTATGAATTTTAGTATTTTTTCTATTTCTCTGAAGAATATTGAAGATATTTTGATCTGAATTGCATTTAATTTGTAAATTTCTTTTGATAGGATTGTCATTTTTTTTCACATTTAAAAAAATTGTTTTAAGTATCAATGTCACAAAGAGCCTGTTGCATGAAATACTTCAAAGCCATGAGGCAATATTATACCAACAACTACATACATTTTCAGCATCTTAGAATAGCCATTTTATATTCATAAATCTTTGAACCCATGAACATGATGCATTTTCATTTTGTAGTTTTTAATTTTTTTATTATTAAAATTTATTCAATTTGTAACCCCATTGTTGGCCCTTCCCTCATCCCTTCCCAATCTCACCCTCCTTCCTTCCTCCTCCCCCAGTCCACTGATAAGGGAGGTTCTCTTCCCTTTCCATCTAACCCTAGCCTATCAGGTCTCATTAGGACTGGCAGCATCATAATATTTTGTTGTTGTTGTTCAATTTTTTTATCAAATATTTGAAGTTTTCATTATATTTTCTTCATTTCCTTGGTTAGCTTTATTTCAAGATGTTTTATTGCCTTTGAAACTACTGTAAATGGGTTATTTCTAAGATCCTTTTAGTTTGTTGGTTGTCAGTGTATAAAAAGTACATAGTAATGGGAAGAGGTGCTGCCTCTGACAAAATCTGATTGGCCTGCTCTTTGATCACCTCCCCCTGAGGGGGGAGCAGCCTTACCAGGCCACAGTAGAGGACAATGCAGCCAGTTTTGATGAGAACTGATAGACTAAGACCAGAAAGGAGAGGAGAACCTCCCCTATCAGTGGAGTTGGGGAGGGGCATGCATGCAGAAAGGGGAGGGAGGGTGGGATCAGGAGGGGAGGAGGAAGGGGCTTATGGGGGGTTACAAAATGAATAAAGTATAATTAATAAAAAATTTAAAAAGTATACTGTACTAATGATTTCATACCCTGCCACTTTACTGAAAATGTCAGTTCTTTCTAGAAGTTGTTGAATTCTTGGGATTCATAAGTATCATAGCCTATCATCTGAATATTGGGACAAATTGTTTCTTTTCCTATTTGTATATGTTTAATTTTCTTCTCATGACTCATTGCTTCCTTCATGTAGTATATAATGTACACTAGAAAAAGAGTAGGAATAATTTCATCCTGAATTCCTGATTCTAATTGGATTGCTTTTAGTTTTTCTCCACTGAGAATAATATTGTGTTTGGAATTGTCATTTATATCACTTATTGTGTTGAGTTAAATTTCTTAAAGTCCGATGTAGAGGACTTTTTATCATGAAAGCATTTTGGATCTTTGTCAAAGACATTTTCTGTCATCAATGCTATAATTACAATAAATACAAGAACGGAAATGTATTAATGGTGATGCTAAAACCTCTTTTTCACACATGGAATATATTATCAGCTTTTTTCTTAACTTATTACTTGTTAATTCATACTTGAATACAATGTACTTAGATGGCATCCAATCTGCACTCCCTATATTCAACTTTATCAAAGTGCTACAACCTCTCATTAAACCATCTCCTCTTTCTCCTACTACTCGGTCTCCCACACTCACTCTCCTGTTTCCATTTTATAACCCACTGATTCAAGCGAGTGTTCCCCACATGATCATGAATTCAGAACAATTTTTAACTGGCAAAGGAGCAACTTTTAAGAACAAAAATATCTCAGACATCCTCTTTTAACAAAGTCTTCTTTATTTTCCATTATTATTCCATGATAGCGACTGAGTGAAATATTTTATTTAACTATTACTTTGTAATCATTTTTTAAACGGTGTTACCATGTAAGATGGATTGAGTTTGAACTTGCTATATAGTCTCTGTCTGCTCTTAAGTTCATACTCCTTCCATGTTCTTCTTCAAGAGTTGGAATTATAATCATTCACCACAATGCTGGATATCTATATATCCATATGTATATTGTATATTTATATGTATATAAATACATCTGAATGTATATATGTGTATGTATGTCTATACATACACATATACATATATTTATAATGTATTTCTATGTGTATATGCATACATATATAATCACATATATAGTGAAATCAAGGACTTAAACTTCCCAGACAATTGCCATTTCTGCATATGACAAGAAACTTTAAACTCTTCACAAGTGGTTTCCCAGAGAACAAAGAGAAAGTGATAGGGTTTATGGATGAACCTCAGACTATGGAACATTGTATTTTAATGAGTATAAAAATATAGTTAAATGGAATTATTGAATCATATTCACCTACAACATAATAGGTTAAATAATATCTAAATTGATGTATTATATATAACACAGTATATAATAAAACCTGTGAAGAGTTTAATAATAATAATAAATTTTAATTATAAATGAAGTTAAAAGAAAATGGGATAAAGATTATCACGATAAGCTTCTTAAGTGTAGGTTGCTTAGTAGGTGCATGAACTTAGGTTGGTAGTTCATTTACTGTGAGTTCCCAGGGTCCTAGGTTAGTTGACTCTGTTGGTCATTTTGTGGAGTTCTTGTCTACTCCAGTTCCCCTCTATGCTTCACCAAACTCTTCCACAAGATTCTCAGATCTCCATCTAATGTTTGGCTGTGAGTCCCAGCATTTTTTTTTTAATAGATGGTATTTTGATCCAAGTTTCTTTGGCAGCTCAGTATCTATGTGGGTTCTTAAGGGGAACAGGGACTGTCTCTGACATGAACTTAGTGGCTGGCTATTTGATCACCTCCAGCTGAGGGGAAAGCCATGCCACAGAGGAAGACAATGCAGCCAGTCCTAATGTAACCTGATAGGCCAGGGTCAGATAGAAGGACCTCCTCTATCAGTGGACTTGGAGAGAGATATAGGAGGAGATGAGGGAAGAGAGGATGGGATTGGGAGGTAATGAGAGAGAGGGCTACAGCGGAGATGAAAAGTGAATAAACTCTAATTAATACAAAAAAATAAAATTAAAATTTCATCTGCAGCTGGGTGGAACCACTCAAAAGACAGTTAGCTTCACTCATGTCTGCAAGTCTAGCAGAGTATCATTAGTAATGTAGGTATTGAGGATTGACCATCTTATCCAGGGTCCTCTTTCTTGCTTAGCTTCTTTAGGTGTATAGATGTTAGTATGTTTTTCCTATATTATATGTCTAATATCCACTTATAAGTGAATATATACCGTGTGTGTCTTTCTGCTTCTAGGATAACTCAGGATGACCTTTTCTAGATCCTACCATTTGCCTGCAAATTTCATGATTTTCTTGTTTTTAATTGCTGAGTATTATTCCATTGTGTGAATGTACCACCATTTCTGTATTCATTCCTCATTAGAGGCACATCTGGGTTGTTTCCAGATTCTGGCTATTATGAATAAAGCTGCTATGAACATGGTTAAGCAAATGTCTTTATTGTAGACTTGAATATATTTTGGATATATGGCTAGGAGTGCTATAGGTGGATCTTGGGCAGATATCAGAAGAGAGAGAAAACAGGAAACAGGACAGGAGCTTACCACAGAGGGGCTCCGAAAGACTCTACCCTGTTGGGTATCAAAGCAGATGCTGAGGCTCATAACCAAACTTTGGGCAGAGTCCAGGGAATCCTATGAAAGAAGGGGAAGGATAGTAAGACCTGCAGGGGACAGGAACTCGAGAAGGAGAGAAACAGAACTAAGATATCTGGGCCCTGGGGTCTTTTCTGAGACTGATACTCCAACCAAAGACCATACATGAAGATAACCTAGAACTGCACAGATGTAGCCCATGGCAGCTCAGTCTCCAAGTGGATTCTTTAGTAAGGGGAGCAGAGACTGTCTCTGACATAATCTGATTGGCCTGCTCTTTGATCACCTCTCCCTGAGGGGAGAATAGCTTTACTAGGCCACAGAGGAAGACAATGCAGCCAGTTGTGATTAAACCTGATAGGCTAGGTTCAGAAGGAAGGAGAGGAGGACCTCTCCTATCAGTGGACTTGGAGAGAGGCATAGGAGAAGATGAATGAGGGAGGGTGGGATTGGGATGGGATGAAAGAGGGGGCTACAGCTGGGATATTAAACAGCATTTAATATAAAAAAATTAAAATAAAAAATCATGTAGGGACTGTCTTTCACATAGGGTGGATCTCAAGTTGGGCCAGTCATTGGTTGGTCATTTCCTAAAACTCTGCTACCTCTTTATTCCTGTCCATTTTCTAGGCAGCATTAATTTTGGGTCAGAAATTTTGTGGGTGAGGTAATGCCCCCTCCCTCCCTTGGAATGCTTGGAAGGTTGTAGGGTGTGACCACTTTATCCTCCTGGATCTGATGGACAACACAGACTAAGTGCTGATCCCTTAGCAACTGCATTGGAGGCCCTAACTCACGTGGGCACAGTTGTCTGCTATTGGCTCACTTTCTCCTAGCTGGGCAGTTGTGTTTGGCCCCAGTGTAAGAGAATGCCCTTAATCCTGATGTGACATGAAGTGGTGTGGGAGGGTGGCACAATGTGTGTAAAAAGAAGGGGAAGGAGATGATGGGGGAAGGAGGGTGGGAGGGTGATGGTAGGAGGGTGAGGCTGGGAGGAGAGGAGGAAAAAGGATGAAATCAGTATGTAAACTGAATAGAGAAAGTAAAATGAAAAAGAATACCACTATGAACTGTGAACTTTAAGCGAGGATATCTCAAAATAAAATAAGCTCTTTCGCAAGGTATTCATGTGAATCCCCATTTAGAATCCGTTTGCAGTTTCTAGCTTCCTGATAATTTTATTGTCCAGCTGTGGTGTTTCCTTTCCTCTCCATCCTTCCTACTGTTACAGGTGTTATCCGTACCATTAGCCACTCACATTGCAAGTGAAAAAACTGTTGATGAGTTGCAGCCTATATTTTCTGTTTCTTCTACCCACAGGTGTACTTCCATTCTAAGTTTCTGTGTATTTAGAAGGACCCCAATGTCTACAATATTTCCTTCACTTAGATCATCAGTGTCAATGGTATTCTGGCAGCAAGTTGTGGTTTATTTTTTAACCTTGGAAACAACTGCTGTCCTTCTTGTTCCTATAACTTTCATTTTTTTTTCTGTTAAATGGCCTTTTAAATCATTATTTTGTTTTATAGTTTAAATTTTTATTATGATATTTTGTATATATTTTTATATGATTTTATTTCTTATTATTATTTACATTTTATTAACTCTGTATCCCAGCTGTATCCCGCTCCCTCATTCCCTCTCAATCCCTCCCTCCCTCCCTCATCACCTCCCTGCCCCTTTCCACGTCCACTGATTGGGGAGGACCCCCACCCTTTTCATATGGCCCTGTTGTATCAGGTATCTTCAGGACTGGCTGCAAAGTCCTGTTTTGTGGCCTAGCAGGACTGCTCCTCCCTTGAGGGTTGGGGAGGTCAAAAAGCCTGCCATTGAGTTCCTGTCAGAAATAGTCCCTCTTCTCCTTACTATGGAAAACCAATTGGTTACTGAACTACCACGGGCTACATCTGAGCAGTTTCTAGGTTATAGCCATACATGGTCCTTGGTGTAATGTCAGTCTCAGAAAAGACCCCTGTGCCCAGATATATTTGGTCCTTGTGGAGCTCCTATCCTTTCCCCACCATACTAACTCCCCTTCTTTCATATGATTCCCCGTACTCTGCGGAAGGTTTGGTTATGAGTCTTAGTATCTGCTTTGATATGGGATTCCTTTAGACTTTATTTAATAATTCTTTATATTTTTTAATTTTTTTGTGTATTTGGAATTGAAGTGCAATTACATAACTTCCCCCTTCATTTCCTCTCTCCCAACCTCCCAGCTCCCCTCCTGTAAACTTCTATACCTCTCTCTACTCTTAAGTTGATAGCCTCTTTTGCTGTGATTCTTTTGTTACTTCCACATACATAATTTATGGGTGTGAAAAAAATATATGTGATATACCCTGGTGAGTCCTCTTGTTGTCTGTGTGCATATGCTTTCAAGGCTGACCACTCTGCATTAGACTGCTCATAAGGACGTTCATGCCTGGTAGAAGTTAATTCAGCGGTAAATGGTTTCCTCTCTGTTTTTTTATAGGTGTGAAAGCCTGCAAAATTTCCCCTCCATGTACACATGCCCAGTGCCATTACTATACTCCAGTCTTATTATGTAGCAATATCTATGAGTTACTCTTTTGCAGCGGCTTTCCTGGTATTCTGTCTCTTACAGTCTTTCCCTTACCTTTTACATATTTTTCTTTAGACCACAAATACAGGATCTATAATGAAGATATATCTTTTAGCCTGGACACCCTTCAATTCATTGGTTTCTCTATTGTGCCCAGTTGCGGTTTTCTCTAATGCTCTTTATTTTCTATAAAGAGAAGATCCTTTGATGATGTGTGGTAGCTCCACATATCTGTGGGTATAATGATCTGATTTTGAATGTAGTAAAGAATTATGATTGTCTAGCAAATGACCCAGATATATTACTCCTTGGCACATGCTCAAAGAACTCCCCGTCACACTCCACAGATACTTCCTCAGCCATGTTCATTGCTGACCTAGTCACCATTGCCAGGAAATAGAAACAATCTAAATGCCCTTCAACAGATAAATGGCTAATAAAAATTGGTGCATATGAACAATGAAATATTACTACGCAGTAATGAAAAATGGAATAGCAAGTAAATGAATGAAACTATAACAGATCATATTAGGTGAAGTAACTCAGATCAGGTTACCTTGATCTGATCTGAGAACCAGATGTTCTCTTCTTGTCTGTGTTTCCCACGCGCAAATCCTCAGACATGCATTTACCTCATGAAGTATCCACAGAAGCCATAAAAGTATAAAGGTACCATAGCTAGAGGGTTGGATGGGAGGAGGATATCAGGATACTGGTGATTTGAGGAATGAAATGGAATAATGGGGAGGAGGCTGGAACACAGGGTGAAGGAGTGTGATCAGTACAGAGGTATAAGGAGGAATAAGTAGCACACAGGTTGTTTGATTAAATCTCAAGGAATCATATTTTAATATGCGCGCGCGGGCGTGTTTGTAATTTAAGCCCCTGGGGCTGGCAATGTTCTTCACAAGAACTAAAGGAATACTTACGTACCAAACCTGAGAAACTGCCATTTGAAGGGTTATCGCGGTAGTCAATGTGACTCCCGCTAAAAATGGAGATTATGGATGTAGCCTTTGTTTGCCTCAGGGCTTGAGATTGGATTTCTGTTTCTAAAGATATCACACACTAAGGGACAAATGACTAGAATGATTTTAGTTGGATCTGACCTGAAGCATCTTTCCCACAGCCTGTCTTCTACTGTTCTAGAACTTTTCATGCAAGATGTCATGGGACAAAAGCAATTTTACAGTTCTACCTGGCTATAAAACTAAGGAGCCAAAAAAAAAAAAAGTTATAAGATATGCATTAAGGTGTATTAAGACACACCTATATGCTAGTGGAAAACAACAGTTGTCTAATTTAATTTAACTCAAGGTCCACCTAACAGGAAGAAAACCATGTGTACTGGAAACAAGCAGCTTCTTGTAGCTAGTGAGACCATGGATTATAGAAAAGTATCTACCCCTTCAACATCAGTAGACCAGAATTATGGTCAGATGTTTCAAGATAATTTTCTTTAGCATACATATATTTCAAATAAAAGCAATGTTTATTTACACAAAAACACATATAAGGACGTTTTCATTCGATATTTAAAAATGATCTCTTGTTCAGTCATGGTTCATGCCTTTAACCCCAGTTCTTTAGAGGGAGAATCAGACTTACCTCTTCTACAGAGTTCAAAGAAAGCTAGGTATACAGAGAGATAAATCTTGTTTCAAGAAACAACAACAACAATAACAATAATAATAATGATATCCTTCTTATCATCTTCAACATGTGAGATGAGATTATACATTCTTTACCTTTTCATGTAAATCTGCTGGACCCAGCTGACGCTAAGCATAGTGATAACTTGAGTGCTTGAGACTAGCATCATTTAAGAAGTAAACAACTTTGTCCTGATTACATGGTAAATTCCTATCACAATGTTTCATAGAAAGGTCAAAAAAGTTATATTTTATTGACTATTTTGACTTGTATGTTGCCTGAACCAGTAAATTAAGAGGAATATTGATGTTACTGTAATGTGGGGGGGGAAGGGAAGTCTGTATAAAGATGTGATAAGTCCTAATATGGTTATCTGAATGACAGGATCTATATAACTAACAAATATCAAGAGTCATGTATGTCTAGGTTCATAGAAAAAAAAACTTACATTTATTTGCATTTTGCATCAATGATGTGTTTATTTTTATTTAAAGTATTTATTTTAAAGTATTTATTTTATGTCCTGACCACAGTTCCATTCCTCCTCTCCCAACCATCCCTACCGCTTCTCTGCACCTGTAATCCTCTTCTATTTCTCTTCATAAAAAGGTAGATCTCCCATGGATATCAACAAAACATGGCATATCTGAGTCTATGGGCTACATCAGAGGAAGAGAGTCTGGGGTGTCATTCTCTTCAGGGCCCCAGAGCTCAGAATTTTTTAGACATGTTGGTCTCCTTTTGGAGTTCCTGTATCCTCCAGGTTTTTCTATCTCTCCTTTCATAAAATTCCATAAGTTCTGCCCAAAGTTTGGCTATGAGTCTCAGCCTCTGTTTTGATACCCTCCTGGGTAAAGTCTTTCAGAGGTCCTTTGTGGTAGGCTCCTGTCCTGTTCACTGTCTTCTGCTTGTGATGTCTATCACCTTTGCCGTTTTGAATGAGGATTGAGCATCTTCCCTAGAGTCTTCTTTGTTGTTTAGCTTTAGGAGTATAGATTTCAGTGGGTTCTCTAGTGAAGGGAGCAGGGGATGTCTCTGGCATGAACCTAGTGGCAGGCTCTCTAATCACCTTCCCCTTGGGGGCACAGCCTTTCCAGGCCAAGAAGAACAATGCAACCAGTCCTGATGAGACCTGATAGGCTAAGGTCAGATAGAAAGGGAGGAAGATCTCCCCTTTCAGTGGATTAGGGGAGGGGCAAACACTGAGAAGAGAGAGGGAGAGTGGGATTGGGAGAAGATGAGGGAGGGGAGCATGGCCAGGATACAAATTGAATAAATTTTAATAAATGATGATAATAATAATAAAACAGTATTTTATTGTTATGGAGGTCAACTGTGGACTTTCACTTTAAGGATCTGTTTCCAGTTTTATAGTGAGTATTAGAAAACATAAGATATATTCCATTTAAAGTATTAGAATTTCCAGCAAAATGATTAATATTTGAAATTCAACCCTTTATGAGAAATGGTGCTACTTCATCCTATTAATATTCTGCCATATTTTCATACGGGAAATACACTTTTTTTCATTCTCTCTTTATATGCCAAGAATGTAGACTGAAAAAGGAACCATCCTCTCTTGAGAGTAACTAAGCCAAGGACATTTCCTTCATCAACTTCATGATAAACTGCAGGTTTCACATTAATAGGCAAATCCTTCATTTCAAAACATTAACCCACATGGTATTTAATAATTGAAGCTTGTATGATTTAAAGTTCAGAAATGAATGAAGTACAAAAATAGCTTTTCTCCACTCTCGTTTGATTGTGGTCTGGATTGGTTGTTATTCATTTTAGAAACTTGTCTTTGAGAACTTTCTTTTTAGGATCTTTGGAAGGTTTTCAATATGTGCTTAGAACAGAGGGTCTCTCTTGGAAACCGGACAACATCTGCATACCTCACAGCATAGAGAGGTCAGGATTGTGCCCCCATGAAGCCTTCACCCCCATGTTCTAGTTATTTACTGTGGGGAGATACTCTGCAGGCCATTAAAAAAGAAATCTGGATACCAACCCGGCCGTAAAACCACTCACCTACAGTGTATCTTGCCGGCAAGATCTGCTGGGATAGCAGTGGTGCTGCAGAGCTTCAAAGAGTGCCCAAACAATGTCTAATTCCTTTGATACCAGTGCTCCAAGAGGTAGTTCATGATCCGCACTTCCTGGATGGCCAGGATCTGGAGACTGGATAGTCCAGAAACCTAAGATGGAACCAAACACCACTGGGCATGAGTTAATTAATTAAAGTTTAAAAAAAAATCAGTGAAGGCTGGAGAGATGGCTCAGTGGTTAAGAACACTGTCTGCTCTTCCAAGGGACCCGGGTTCAACTCCCAGCAGCCACATAGCAGCTCACAACTATCCATATGCAGCTCTAGGTGGTCTGACACCCTCACAGCAATGCACATTAAATAAAATTAAATAAATTATTTTTTTTAAAAAAATCAATGCAATGACCATGCCACAGAAGAAGACAACAAAGCCACTCCTGATGAGACCTAATTGACTAGGATCAGAAGGAAGGAAAAGAAGACCTCTCCTATCAGTGGACTTGGGGAGGGGCATGCATGCAGTGGGTGGAGGAAGGGAGGGATTGGGACAGGAGGAGGGAGGGAACCACAGGGGGGATACAAAGTGAATAAAGTGTAATTAATAAAGAAAAAAACTTACAAAATTAAAAAAAAAATCAATGCAGTGGTTTAATTAGATATTCTGCTATATTCACAAATTGGTGCCTTGTCCAGCTATCATCATAGAGGCTTACTCTTGCAACAGATGGGAGGAAATATGGAGAGCAGCAGTCAGACATTATACAGTATATGGAGAGATCACTGTGAGTTTGAGGCCAGCGTGGTTTAAAAAGTGTAGCCAAGGCTACATAGAGAAAAATCAAGAAAGAAAGAGAAAAAGAGAGAGAGAGATGTAGATAGATAGATAGATAGATAGATAGATAGATAGATAGATAGATAACAATAAAGAGCAATAATGTATGAGTCCATAATTAAGATAATGACTAATTTTAGAGAACATGGATGCTGACTTGCAAATAATATGTTGGGAGATTTTTTTTTTCCATACCTGCTATAGCTGTTTGTTCTACATTAATATTTAAACTTACTTTGGCATTTTTTTCAGATTTTTATACGAATAAGTGTTTTGACTTCATGAATGAACGTCTCTGTACCACATGCATGCCTGGTTCCCACAGCAGTGACTAACCTTTATAGGATTCCCATGGCACTGGAGTTACAGATGGTTTTGAGTCACTGGGAACTTAATATGGGTTTCTCTGTAAGAGCAATAAGTGTTCCTGACTACTAAATCATCACTCTAGCCACTGTGCATTTAGTAGAATACTACTATTAGGTTCTCTCCTATGGCATAAAGTAGGTTGACTGTTCTCCTTCGAGCATTACCTAAAGGCAATTTCTTATTCATCACTTTATGACAAAAACATGTCAGAAATCTGTCTTTCCTGGTTATTCTTGTTCTTTCTTACTGATATGAAAGTAAGAGCAAACATCCTAATCTTTACAGCATAACCTCATTATGGTGACGTGTTAATTAATACACAAGTTGTATCTAATTGTCTGATTTTACAGTACACAGTACAGTAGGCAAATTGCAGCTATTGGAGCAATCATGGAGATGTAAATTCATTTTATTAAACTGGTATATTGCTGTTCATAAGTATTCCTGATAAACTATTTTAAAGTCTTTGTAGACATGTTCACTGGAAACGCCAGGGATTCTCAATTCTGTACAACACTTCAATGTATGGTAAAATATCAACCGCATTAGCCATTAGGGAAATGCAAATCAAAACAACCCTGAGATTTCACCTTACACCCATCAGAATGGCCAAGATGAAAAACTCAAGGGACAACACATGCTGGAGAGGTTGTGGAGAAAGGGGAACCCTTCTCCACTGCTGGTGGGAATGTAAACTTGTACAACCACTCTGGAAAGCAATCTGGCGCTTTCTCAGACAACTAGGAATAGCGTTTCCTCAAGATCCAGCCATACCACTCCTAGGAATATACCCAAAAGAGGCGCAAGTACACAAAAAGGACATTTGCTCAACCATGTTTGTAGCAGCATTATTTGTAATAGCCAGAACTTGGAAACAACCCAGATGCCCCTCAACTGAAGAATGGATGCAGAAATTGTGGTACATCTATACAATGGAGTATTACTCAGCAATGAAAAATAAGGAAATCATGAAATTTGCAGGTAAATGGTGGGACCTGGAAAGGATCATCCTGAATGAGTTGTCCCAGAAGCAAAAAGACACGCATGGTATATACTCACTCATATAAACATACAACATAGAATAAACCCACTAAAATCTGTACATCTAAACAAACTAAGCAAAAGAGAGGACCCTAACTAAAATGTTCAATCCCCATCCTGAAAGGCAAAGAGGATGGACACCAGAAGAAAAAGAAAATAGGAAACAACGTCGGAACCAGCTACAGAGGGCCTCTGAAAGCCAGAAGAAAACAGGAAACAACCTTGGAACCTGCCACAGAGGGCCTCTGAAAGCCTCTGCAGTGCAGACTGTCAAAGCAGATGCTGAGCCTGATGGCCAACTGATGGGCAGAGTGAATGGAATTCTATGTAAGAAGTGGGAAATAGTAAGAGCTGGAGGGGACGGGAACTCCACAAGCAGAGCAACAGAACAAGATAATTCGAACACAGGGAACTTCCCAGAGACTCATACTCCAACCAAAGACTATTCGTGGAGATAACCTAGAACCCCTGCACAGATGTAGCCCATGGCAGTTCAGTGTCCAAGTGGGTTACATAGTAATGGGAAGAGGGACGGCCTCTGCCATAATCTGATTGGCCTGCTCTTTGATCACCTCCCCCTGAGGGGAGAGCAGCCTTACCAGGCCATGGTAGAGGACAATGCAGCCAATTTGATGAGAACTGATAGACTAAGATCAGAAAGGAGAGGAGAACCTCCCCTATCAGTGGACTTGGGGAGTGGCATGCATGCAGAAAGGGGAGGGAGGGTGGGATAGGGAGGGGAGGATGGAGGGGCTCATGGGGGGATACAAAATGAATAAAGTGTAATTAATAAAATAAAAAAATGCAAAACAAAACAAAACAAAACAAAAAAGAAAATATATAAATGGATATTAATGAAACTTGAATAAATATGGTAATTGTATCTACTATAACTCTACAACAATCATGAAGATGTCTTAATTGTCTGAGTTGCTGGTTTCTAATTTTTATTGATTAGATAAAACTAATTACCGCTGAGTAATATTCCATTGTGTAGATATACCAAAATTTGTGCATGCATTCCTCCTCTGATGGGCATCTGGGCTGTTTCCTGCTTCTGGCTATTACAAATAAGGCTGCTACAAACATGGTTGAGCAAATATCCTTATTGTGTACTTGAGCCTCTTTTGGGTATATGCCTAGGAGTGGTATAGCTGGATCTTGAGGAAGCGCTATTCCCAGATGTCTGAGAAAGCGCCAGATTGCTTTCCAGAGTGGTTGTACAAGTTTACATTCCCACCAGCAGTGTAGGAGGCTTCCCTTTTCTCCACAACCTCTCCAGCATGTGTTGTCACTTGAATTTTTGATCTTAGGCATTCTGATGGGTGCAAGGTGAAATATTAGTGGCGTTTTGATTTGCATTTCCCTGATGGCAAATGAGGTGGAGCATTTCTTTAAGTGTTTCCCAGCTATTCGATATTCCTGTATTGAGAATTCTCTGTTTAGCTCTGTACTCCATTTTTTAATTGGATTACTTGATTTTTTGCTGTTTAACTTCTTGAGTTCATTATATATACTGGATATTAGTCCTCTGTCAGATATAGGGTTGGTGAAGATCCTTTCCCAATCTGTAGGCTATCCTTTTGTTCTGACGACAGTGTCCTTTGCTTTACAGAAGCTTTTCAGTTTCATGATTGTTGCTCTCAGAGCCTGTGCTGTTGGTGTTCTGTTCAGGAAGTTTTCTCCTGTGCCAATGAGTTCAAGGCTTTTCCCAACATTTTCTTCTAAGCGGTTTAGTGTGTCTGGTTTTATGTTGAGGTCTTTGATCCACTTGTGCTTTAGTTTTGTGCAGGGTGATAAGTATGAATGTATTTGCATTTTTCTACATGTAGACATCCAGTTAGACCAGCACCATTTGTTGAAGATGCTGTCTTTTTTCCATTGAATGGTTTTGGTAAGGAAATCATGAAATTTGCAGGTAAATGGTAGGACCTGGAAGGGATCATCCTGAGTGAGCTATCCCAGAAGCAGAAAGATGCACACAGTATATACTCACTCATATAGACATATAATAAAGGATAAACCTACTAAAATCTGTACACCTAAAGAAACTAATCAAGAGGGAGGACTCTTGCTAAAATGCTCAATTCCTCTCCAGAAAGGCAAAGAGGATGGACATTAGAAGAAGGAGAAGAGAGGGCAATAATCAGGAGCCTGACATAGAGGACCTCTGAAAGTCTCTGCCCTGCAGACTATCAGTGCAGATGCTGAGACTTATGGGCAACCTTTGGGTAGAGTGCAGGGAATCTTAGGAAAGAAGTGGGAAACAGTAAGATCTGGAGAGGACAGGAACGCCACAAGGAGAGCAACAGAACCAAAAAATCTGAGCACAGGGGTCTTTCCTGAGACTGATACTCCAACCAAGGACTATGCATGGAGATAACCTAAGACCCCTACACAGATGTAGCCTATGGCAGTTTAGTATCCAAGTGGGTTCCATTGTAATAGGAACAGGGACTGTCTCTGACATGAACTGATTGGCCTGCTCTTTGATTACCTCCCCCTGAGGGGGAAGCAGCATTACCAGGCCACAGAAGAAGACAATGCAGCCACTCCTAATGAGACCTAATTGACTAGGATCTGAAGGAAGAAAAAGAAGACCTCCCTTCTCTGTGGATTTGGGGAGGGGCATGCATGCAGAGACTGGAGAAAGGGAGGGATTGGGATGGGAGGAGGGAGGGAACCACAGGGGAATACAAAGAGAATAAAGTGTAATTAATGTAGAACAAAAAAAAAAAAAAACATGTCAAAAAACCTAATTACCAATATATATATTAAAACCCTCACAAGCTGTAAACTCCTTAATAACACAAATTTTAAAGTTTAATTGATTTAGTATTTAAATGTGGAAAATGTCATTAATATTTCACATTTTAAGTTCCACACCATGCTTTATTTCCCAAAAATGCATTTATGTGCTGTCTTTGAATAGGCATTAATATTGCAATTCAGAAACTACATTGTCTCTAATGGTGAAAGTCATACAAAAAACACTTAATTTTATAAAATAGCTAAGTGCCAAGAAGCAGTTGCAAATGGATTATAGGAAAAAGAAAATCTATATTGTATTTTGAAATCGTTAGAGACAAGCACTAAATATATAAGGAAATTAAAATATAATTATATTTTATAATATTTCTCAAAAATCCTTAGGATATTTAATTGATCACCTATCAAAGAATAGAAAACAAAGCTGCTTATTTAAAAACTGTTGTCTTGTGGATGACATTTATTATATTAAAAACATATTTTTATACTTATATTTGCACATAAATTCTTTACAGTTTTTATGTTTATGGATTTTATTATTATGTATCCTTAAGGCATAACTGTACTACATTAAATGAGAATACTGACTAATTCTGTCTGTTGGGAACTAAAATTATACAATTTAAATTTCCCATGTCGAGATAAATTAAATATCCTCCATTCTACAAATATTTCATTGCTTTGATTCTACTTGTACATGGTCTGAAACTGTAATAAGATGCTTTTCTTTTTTTTTAACTTTTATTAGTTACACTTTATTCACTTTGTATCCCCCCATAAACCTCACCCTTCTCCCCTAATTCCACCTTCCCCCCCTTCTTCACCCATGCCACTTCCCAAGTCCACTCTTAACTATTAACAGTATAACCTTAGTATGAGTGGATCATGAAGAAGTGATATTCTCAAAAATATTGGTAATTCTACTTATTTTAAAATATTTTACTTTAAAATATTAGTAATCCCATGTCTTTGAATATGTACTGGCTTTTTGTGTGTGTGTGTCAACTTGACACAAGTTAAATTTATCAGAGAGGAAGGAGCCTCAGCTGAGAAAATGCTTCCATGAGATTCAGCTGTAAGGCATTTTCTCAATTAGTGATCAATGGGAGAGGGCCCAGCTCATTGTGGGTGGTGCCTGGACTGGCGGTCCTGGGTTCTATAGGAAAGCAGGAGGAGTAAGCCACGTTAATCAAGCCAGCAAGCAGTATGCCTCCATGGTCTTTGCCTCAGCTTCCTCCTCCAGGTTCCAGTGATGCCTCCGTTCCTGTCTTGACTTCTTCCAATGATGGGACTATGATCTGGAAGTGTAAGCCAAATACATCCTTTCCTTCGCAACTTGTGTTTTTGTCATGGTGTTTCATCACAGTAAAAGAAACCCTAAGACCATATACATTGTTGTACTCCATCTGTTTCAGTTCTCAGGATTTATTTTTTCTCTTTTTTAATTTATTTTTTGAAATTTTATACATTTATTTATTTATTTATTTTTATTTTTTTTAATATTCATCACAGGTTATTTACTTTGTATCCCAGCCATAACCCCCTCCCTCATTCCTTCCCAATCCCACCTTCCTCCCTCATCTCCTCCCTGTCCCTTTCCAAGTCCACTGCTAGGGGAGATCCTCCTCCCCTTCCATCTGACCCTAGTTTATCAGGTATCTTCAGGACTGGCTGCAATGTCCTCCTCTGTGGCCTACCAAGGCTGTTCCTCCGTCTGGGGTGGGGGGAGGTAAAGGAGCCAGTCCTTGAGTTCTTGTCAGGAATAGTTCCTGTTCCTCTTACTAGGGTAACCCACTTGGATACTGAGCTACCGTGGGCTATATCTGAGCAGGGGTTCTAGGTTACATCCAAACATGGTTCTTGGTTGGAGAAACAGTCTCATAGAGGACCCCGTGCCCTGATATATTTTGTCCTCGTGGAGCTCCTGTCCTCTTCCTGTCATATTAACTCTAACCCGGATGTCCCTCAACAGAGGAATGGATACAGAAATTATGGTACTTTTATACAATGGAATACTACTCAGCAATTAAAAACAAGGAAGTCGTGAAATTTTCAGGCAAATGGTGGGATCTAGAAAAGATCATCCTGAATGAGGTAACCCAGGAGGAGAAAGACACCTATGGTATATACTCACTTATATAGACCTACAAGAGAGAATAAACGTACTAAAATATGTGCACCTAAAGAAGATAAACAAGAAAAGGACCAGGGATAAGATGATCAACCCTCACTTAGAAAGACAAAAGGGATGGACACGGGAAGTAGGAGAAAACAAGAAACAGGACAGGAGCCTATCACAGAGGGCCTCTGAAAGAGTCTACCTGGCAGCATATCAAAGAAGATGCTGAGACTCATAACCAAACCTTTGGTAGAGTGCAGGGAATCATATGATAAAAGGGGGAGTTAATATGACCGGGAGAGAATTTTATACATTTGTAGATAAAATAAATTACATTACTTCTCATTTCTCCTTCCCCTACAGCAACCCCTAATATGTCTCCTCCCTCCAACACCTTTCATTCCTCCCAACTCTCAAATCAATGACCTCTTTTCTTTGATCATTATTGACTTTTTTCCTTGAAAATAGATTCTTCTCTCTTAAAATGCACCCTAACCACAGTTTCCCTCCCACCACTCCTTACAGCTCTCCTCCACCTTCACTGTCCTCCAGACCCACTCCCCCATCATTTTTCTCCAAGAGAGAACAGCCTATAAACACCACAAAGCAAATACAATAAGGCAAGGAAAAATCCCACTTATCAAGGCTGGGCAAGGCAACCTAAAAGGAGGAGAAGAGTTCCAAGAGCAGGCAAAAATAGATAGAGATATACCAACTCTCACTGTTAATGATTCCAGAAAACCACAACCTCACAGTCGTAACATATAAGCAGAAGTGCTATGCACACTTACGCAGGTCCTGTGCATGCCACCTTAGTGTCTGGGAGCTTGTGAGCCTTGCTTTGCTGATTCAATGGGTCATGTTTTCCTTAAGTCCCCGATCCCCTCTGACTCCTGCAATCTATCCTCCTTTTATTCCACAAGATCTCTAGAACTCTGATGGGAAGGACCCAATAGAGATCGCCAACATAGATTCTCTCTGCATAATGTCTGGTTGATGGTCTCTGCAACTGCTCCTATGTGCTGTTGGAGAAAGTGTCTCTGATGAGGACAATACAAAGCAACAGTTTATAAATATAGCAGAATATCATTAGGAATAATTTCACATATTTGTTTATTTGTTGTTTGTTTTGGCCCACGATGTGTGGTTCTACCCTGAGTCTCTGACCTATCCAATCTATGGTTCCTATGATCTAGGCCTGTAAGACATGGGCACCCTATTGTTGCATGGCCCTCAAGTTAAATCAGACATGGATGGCCATACCAACAATCCTGTGCCACTATTGCTCCAGTACATTTTGCATGTAGCACAGATACAGGCCAGAGGTTTGGTTCTGGGTAGGTGTCCACGTATCTCTTTATTTTTAATTTTTTATTTAATTTTATTAAATACACTTTATTCATTTTATATCCCCCCCATAAGTCCCTTCCTCCTCCCCTCCCGGTCCCACATTCCCCCCCCCCTTTCTACATGTATGCCCCTCCTCAAGTCCACTGATAGGGGAGGTCCTCCTCTCCTTCTTTCTGATCTTAGTCTATCAGTTCTCATCAGAAGTGGCTGCATTGTCAGGGTTCTAGGTTATCTCCATGAATAGTCCTTGGTTGGAGTATGAGTCTCTGGGAAGTTCCCTGTGTTCAAATTTTCTTGTTCTGTTGCTCTCCTTGTGGAGTTTCTGTCCTCTCTAGCTCTTACTATTTCCCATTTCTTACATAAAATTCCATTCATTCTGCCCGACAGTTGGCCATCAGGCTCAGCATCTCCTCTGATAGTCTGCAGGGCAAAGGCTTTCAGAGGCCCTCTGTGGCAGGTTCCTAGGTTGTTTCCTGTTTTCTTCTTCTGGCTTTCAGAGGCCCTCTGTAGCAGGTTCCTAGGTTGTTTCCTGTTTTCTTTTTCTTCTGATGACCATCCTCTTTGCCTTTCAGGAAGGGGATTGAACATTTTAGTTAGGGTCCCCTCTTTTGCTTAGTTTGTTTAGATGTACAGATTTTAGTGGGTTTATTCCATGTTGTATGTTTATATGAGTGAGTATATACCGTGTGTGTCTTTTTGCTTCTGGGACAACTCATTCATGATGATCCTTTCCAGGTCCCACCATTTACCTGCATATTTCTTGATTTCCTTATGTTCATTGCTGAGTAATACTCCATTGTATAGATGTACTACAGTTTCTGCATCCATTCTTCAGTTGAGGGGCATCTGGGCTGTTTCCAGCTTCTGTCTATTACAAATAAAGCTGCTACAAACATGGTTGAGCAAATGTCCTTTTTGTGTACTAGAGCTTCTTTTGGGTACATGCCTCGGAGTGGTATGGCTGGATCTTGAGGAAGCGCTATTCCTAGTTGTCTGAGAAAGTGCCAGATTGCTTTCCAGAGTGGTTGTACAAGTTTACATTCCCACCAGCAGTGGAGAAGGGATCCCCTTTCTCCACAACCTCTCCAGCATGTGGTGTCCCTTGAGTTTTTTATCTTGGCCACTCTGATGGGTGTAAGGTGAAATCTCAGGGTTGTTTTGAATTGCATTTCCCTGATGGCTAATGAGGTTGAGCATTTCTTTAAGTGCTTCTCTGCCATTCGATATTCCTCTACAGAGAATTCTCTGTTTAGCTCTGTTCCCCATTTTTTAAGTGGATTAGTTGGTTTGCTGCTTTTCAGCTTCTTTAGTTATTTATGTATACTAGATATGAGTCCTCTGTCAGATAAAGGGTTGGTGATGATTCTTTCCCAATCTGTAGTCAGTCTCTTTGTTTTGATGAAGGTGTCCTTTGCTTTACAGAAGCTTTTCATTTTCATGAGGTCCCATTTATTGATCATTGCTCTTAGAGCCTGTGCTGTTGGTGTTCTGTTCATGCAGTTTTCTCCTGTACCAATGAGTTCTAGGGTATTCCCCCCCTTTTTTTCTAGCCGATTTAATGTGTCTGGTTTTATGTTGAGGTCTTTGACCCACTTGGACTTCAGTTTTGTGCAGAGTGATAAGTATGGATCTATTTTCATTTTTCTACATATACACATCCAGTTGGACGAGCAACATTTGTTGAAGATGCAATATTTTTTCCATTGTATGGTTTTGGCCTCTTTGTCAAAAATCAGGTGTCCGTAAGTGTGTGGGTTTATTTCTGGGTCTTCTGTTCGGTTCCATTGATCCACCATTCTGTTTCTTTGCCAGTACCATGCAGTTTTTATAACTGTTGTTGCTCTATAGTACAGCTTGAGATCAGGGATCGAGATACCTCCAAAAGATCTTTTATTATAGAGGAATGTTTTAGCTATTCTGGGTTTCTTGTTATTCCATACAAGTTGAGAATTTTTCTTTCCAGGTATGTAAAGAATTGTGTTGGCAATTTGATGGGAATTGCATTAAATCTGTAGATTGCTTTTGGTAAGATGGCCATTTTACTATGTTAATCCTGCCAAGCCATGAGCATGGGAGATCTTTCCATCTTCTGATTTCTTCTTCTAATTCTTTCTTCAGAGACTTGAAATTTTTTTTCATACAAGTCTTTGACTTGCTTGGTTAGGGTTACACCAAGGTACTTTATGTCATTTGTGGCTATTGTGAATGGTGTTGTTTCTCTAATTTTTTTATCAGCCCTTTTGTCTTTTGTATACAGGAGTGCTACTGACTTTTTTGAGTTAATTTTGTATCTGGCCACTTTGCTGAAGGTGTTTATCAGCTGTACGAGTTCCCTGGTAGAGTTTTTGGCGTCACTCATGTATACTATCAGATCATCTGCAAATAGTGATAATTTGACTTCTTCCTTTCCCATCTGTATCCCCTTGATCTCCTTCAACTGTCTTATTGCTCTAGCAAGGACTTCCAGCACTATATTAAAGAGATATGGAGAGAGTGGGCAGCCTTGTCTTGTCCCTGATTGCAGTGGGATTGCTTTAAGTTTCTCTCTGTTCAGTTTGATGCTGGCTATAGGCTTGCTGTTTATTGCCTTTACTATGCTTAGATATGTGCCTTGTATACCTGATCTTTCCAATACTTTAAACATGAATGGATATTGGATTTTGTCAAATGCTTTTTCAGCATCTAGAGAGATTATCATGTGTGTTTTCTTTTTCTTTCAGTTTGTTAATATGGTGGATCACATTGATGGATTTCCGTATATTGAACCACCCCTTCACACCTAGGATGAAGCCTACTTGGTCATAGTGGATAATATCTTTGATGTGTTCTTGTATTCGGTTTGCAAGTATTTTGTTAAGTATTTTTGCATCAATATTCATAAGGGAGATTGGCATAAAATTCTCTTTCTTTGTTGAATCTTTGTGAGGTTTACATACCACCGTGACTGTGGCTTCATAAAATGAGTTTGGTAATATTCCTTCTGTTTCTATTTTGTGGAATAGTTTGAAGAGAATTGGAGTTAGCTCTTCTTTGAAGGTCTGGTAGAATTCTGCACTGAAGCCATCTGGTCCTGGGCTTTTTTTGGATGGGAGACTTTTGATGACTGCTTCTATTTCTTTGGGGGATATAGGACAATTTAATTGATTTACCTGGTCCTGATTCAGCTTTGGTAAGTCAAATCGATCAAGAAAATTGTCCATTTCATTTTGATTTTCAAATTTTGTTGCATATAGACTTTTGAAGTAAGTCCTAATTATTTGGATTTCCTCAGTGTCTGTAGTTATGTCCCCTTTTTCATTTCTGATTTTGTTGATTTGGGTGGTGTCTCTCTGCCTTTTAATTAGCTTGGCTAAGGATTTGTCGATATTGTTGATTTTCTCAAAGAACCAGCTCTTGGTTTCATTGATTCTTTGAATTGTTTTATTTGTTTCTAATTGATTGATTTCAGCCCTGAGTTTGATTATTTCCAGCCATCTACTCCTTTTTGGTGTGTCTGCTTCTTCTTTTTCTAGGGTTTTTAAGTGGGCCATTAAGTTGCTTGAATGAGCTGTCTCAAATTTCTTCTTGAAGGCACTCAGTGCTATGAACTTTCCTCTTAGCACTGCTTTCATTGTGTCCCACAAGTTCGAGTATGTTGTGTCTTCATTTTCATTGAGTTTTAGGAAGACTTTAATTTCTTTCTTTATTTCTTCCCTGACCCAGTTGTCATTTAGTAACAAGTTGTTCAGTTTCCATGTGTGTGTAGGCTTTTTGCTATTTCTGTTGTTGTTGAAGTCCAGCTTTATTCCATGGTGATCAGACAAGATACAAGGGATTATTTCAATCTTCTTGTATCTGTTGAGGCTTGCTTTGTGACCAACTATATGGTCTATTTTGGAGAAGGTTCCATGAGGTGCTGAGAAGAAGGTAAATTCTTTTTTGTTTGGGTGTAAAGTTCCGTAAATGTCTGTGAGGTCCATTTGATTCATGACCTCTGTCAGAGATATTGTTTCTTTGTTTAATTTCTGTTTTGTTGACCTGTCTTTTGTTGAGAGTGGGGTGTTGAAGTCTCCCACTATTAATGTGTGGGGATCTATATGTGGTTTAAATTTTATCAATGTTTCTTTTACAAATGTGGGTGCTCTTGTATTTGGGGCATAGATGTTCAGGATTGTGATGTCTTCCTGGTGGAATTTTCCCTTGATGAGTATGAAGTGTCCTTCCTCATCTCTTTTTATTAATTTTGTTTGAAAGTCTATTTTATCAGATATTAGAATGGCTACTCCTGTTTGTTTCTTGGGTCCATTTCCTTGGAAAGTTGTCTTCTAACCTTTTATCCTCAGGTAATGTCTATCTTTGTGCCTTAGGTGTGTTTCTTGTATGCAACAGATTGCTGGGTTTTGTTTATGCATACATTCTGTTAATCTGTGACTTTTTACTGGAGAGTTGAGTCCATTGATGTTGAGAGAGATTAATGACCAGTGGCTGTTAGATCCTTTGATTTTGATGTTGGCTGTGTTCATAAGTTTGTGTGCTTGGTTGTTTTTTGTTTTACTGTAGTAATGTTAATTATTTCCTGTGTTTTCTTGACAGAAGCTAATTTTCTTGGGTTGTATTTTCCCTTCCAGTGTCTTCTGTAATGCTGGATTTGTGTGTAGGTATTGTTGAAATTTGTTTTAGTCATTGAATATCTTGTTTTCTTCGTCTATAAGGACTGAGTGTTTTGCAGGGTATAGTAGCCTAGGCTGACATCTGTGTTCTCTTAGGGTCTGCATGATATCTGTCCAGGCACTTCTGGCTTTCATAGTGTTTGTTGATTAGTCAGGTGTGATTCTAATGGGTTTGCCATCATATGTTACTTGGCATTTTTTTCTTGCAGCTTTTAGTATTTTTTCTTTGTTCTGTATACTTACTGTTTTGATTATTATGTGGTGGGAGGATTTTTTTTTCTGGTCAAATTTGTTGGGTGTTCTGTAGGCATCATGTATTCTTTTTGGCTTCTCCTTTAATTTGGGGAAATTTTCTTCAATGATTTTGTTGAAAATATTTTCTGGGCCTTGTAGAAGGGAGTCTTCTTTTTCCTCTATACCTATTATTCTTAGGTTTTGTCTTTTCATATTGTCTTGGATTTCTTGGACGTCTGTGTCAGGAATTTTTTGGATTTAACATTTTCTTTGACAGATACCTCAATTTCTTCCATTGTATCTTCTACACCTGAGATTCTTTCTTCCATCTCTTGTAGTCTGTTAGTTATGCTTACCTCTGTAGTTCCTGATTTCTTCCTTAAATTCTTCCTCTCCATTATTTCCTCCATTTGTGTTTTCTTTAATTTTTCCAGTTCTATCTTCAGGTCTTGAGTTGTTTTGTTTACTTCCTTCACCTGTCTGATTGTATTTTCCTCTTTTTCTTTTAGTTCCTTCAACTCTGTTTCTTTTATTTCTTTCAGTGATTTAATTATTTCTTCTCTGAAGTCTGCAAAGTCTTTGGCTGCATCTTCCCGTATTTCTTCACGGATGGCCATAATCTTCTTGTCTTTAACGTCCTCCATTTCTTTACCGATAGCCATGATCAGTTTGGTTTTATCTTCCTCTAATTCTTTACGTATTTTACTTGTTTCCTCTATTATCCTCTTCATCAGCATAGATGTAAGGTCATCTTCTTGATTTTCTATTAAGCTGTGTTGTCCAGGGCTGTTCGCCCCTGGATGGCTGGGTTCTAGAGATGCCATATTGCTCTGTCTTTTGTTGGTTGAACTTTTATGCTGACCTCTACCCATTGGGCTGTTTTAGGTGTTGGCTGTTAGTTTCTGTGCTTCCTGGAGTCCTGAGGTAGGGAGTATCCCCTTGGCCGGAAGATGATTTTTCCTGAAGGAGTCTTCCTCTGCTTTTTGGTTATGGTCACTGTATGGCCAGTGTATCTCAGGAATTGCCACTGCTTGCCTCAGGTGTATAGCCCTGAGTAGTAGCTGTGGTCTTTGTTAGGCGGGGGGGGGGGATCTTCTCTTACCCATAGAAGTTCTCAAGACAGCTGCCCCACTGCTGGGTTTCTTGTTATAAATTTAGTGAGCTGTTGCTGTTGTTACAGTTTTCCAGGTACAGTTCTTTTGAAGAACCTGCTGATTCCCTAGCTATGGGGTTTTCTCCCAACAGGGAAACTCAGTCTGTTATCCTGGGGCAAACAGTTCTGTCCAGGAAAGTGAGAGGAGCGCCCAGCAAGTCTCTGGGCCAGAGGCTGACTGCTTCACTCTGGGCCTGGAGAATGTGCACGTAGGTTGAGTTAGCACCTGGGGGCACCACTCTGGTCTGGAGGCTTGGTGCCTCACTCTGGACCAGAAGCTGTGTGTCCCTGTCTGGGATGGCAGCTGCAGGCACTGCTCTGGTCTGGACGCTGTGGGTGCAGCCCTCTTGAAGGACCAGTGATTCCCACAGTTTTGTCAGTCTAGCTAGGGATAACTGGTTGATCCTTGGCACAGTATCTGAGAGCTGTTGTAATGGATCTCTGGCTTTTGTAGGTCTGAGGATGCAGCTGTGTGTCCCAGTGCCCTAGGGGAACTCAATAATGGCAGCTGAGCACAGCGCTCCTGCCTGCATTAGAAAGCTAGATTCTAGAGTCTGTGCGAATTCAGAAAGTCTTTTGGTGCTGGGTGTCCTGAGCGTTAGACCTGATGATCCCCCCGCTGGTGGTTTCCTCCTGCCAGAGACACCCAGTCTTTGCTTTGGGGACCGCTGTTCTGTCTGGGGTGGTGAGTAGAACCCACAGGCACAGAAAGGCTCCACCTTTCTGGCCTTTGGGAGCCTGGGCGTCTGCCTGAACTGGATAATTTAATGGAGACTATTTCGGGGTGGGGGTGTTGGCTGAGTGCTCTGAGATCAGACCAGTCATTTCCCTCCCTGTGGGTTTGCACCTGACAGAGAAACTCAGTCGCTGGTGCCCTGGAGCCCTGGGGCCCACAGTTCTATCTGAGGCAATGAATTAGGCAAGCAGACAGGGCTTCGTGCAGGCGCCTGGGTCTCTGGCTCTGGCTCCGGGCTGGCTCCTGGGGCGCCCGTGGAACCCGAGTCTTTTCCAGGGGATGTCTGGGAGACCTAAGGTCGGTCCCAATCGTTTCCTGCTCCTTGGGGTTATCTCTCGGCTGGAAAATCCAGTCTGTGATGTTCTGGGCCCACAGTTCAGTCCGAGACAGTGACCAGATCAGGCTGGCATGTGGCTCTGGGCTGGAGACCAAGCACCTGGCAGAACCAGGATCTCTTTCATGGTTTAGCCAGGTGAGTTAAAGCTGATTGAATCCCCCCACCGTGGGGTATTCTCTCACCTGTAAAACACAATCACTTGTGTTTTATGGCCTCAAGTTCTGATTGCTGGTCACTGTGCCAATCCTGCTGTGCTGCTGCTCAGAATGAGAGTCCTCCAGGTGCTTCCATCTTGTCCCACACCCCTCTTTCCCACTTCTTACATAAAATTCCATTTACTCTGCTCTGCAGTTGGCCAGCAGGCTCAGCATCTGCTTTGATAGTCTGCAGGGCAGAGGCTTTCAGAGGCCCACTGTGGCAGGTTCTGAGGTTGTTTCCTGTTTTCTTCTTCTGGCTTTCAGAGGCCCTCTGTAGCAGGTTCCTAGGTTGTTTCCTGTTTTCTTTTTCTTCTGATGTCCATCCTCTTTGCCTTTCAGGATGGGAATTGAACATTTTAGTTAGGGTCCCCTCTTTTGCTTAGTTTGTTTAGATGTACAGATTTTAGTGAGTTTATTCCATGTTGTATGTTTATATGAGTGAGTATATACCGTGTGTGTCTTTTTGCTCCTGGGACAACTCACTCAGGATGATCCTTTCCAGGTCCCACCATTTACCTGCAGATTTTTTGTTTTTATGATTTTTCATTGCTGAGTAATACTCCATTATATAGATGTACCACAGTTTCTGCATCCGTTCTTCTTTTGAGGGGCATCTGGGCTGTTTCCAGCTTCTGGCTATTATAAATAAAGCTGCTACAAACATGGTTGAGCAAATGTCCTTACCAGACCTTCAAAGAAGAGCTAACTCCAATTTTCTTCAAACTATTCCACAAAATAGAAACAGAAGGAACATTACCAAACTCATTCTATGAAGCCACAGTCACCTTGGTACCTTAACCTCACAAAGACTCAACAAAGAAAGAGGATTTTATGCCAATCTCCCTTATGAACATTGATGCAAAAATACTTAACAAAATACTTGCAAACCGAATACAAGAACACATCAAAGATATTATCCACTATGACCAAGTAGGCTTCATCCCAGGCATGCAGAGGTGGTTCAATATACGTAAATCCATCAATGTGATCCACCATATTAAAAAACTGAAAGAAAAAGAAAACACACATGATAATCTCTCTAGATGCTGAAAAAGCATTTGACAAAATCCAATATCCATTCATGTTTAAAGTATTGGAGAGATCAGGTAAACAAGGCACATATCTAAACATAGTAAAGGCGACATCCACGTATCTCTTTTGGTAGCCTGCAGAGTGCCGTCCTTCACCAAAGAGTCTAGAACTTAGAGATGAAGGCTCCATTCAGGCGCCATCTCAACCTACCCATATTCAATGAGTTATATGGAAGTTGTCATCAGAAAGGGATTCCTACTGTCAATTTGTGGAGAGCAACTCTCTGTTCTATCACCAGCCTGAGTTTGTTGGGGGATGTCCATACTTCTCCTACAAGTAACAACTAATCAGAATACAAAACATTTCTGTTACTGGGAGCTTTGCCTGCCTACAAGAGATGGCCATTACAAACTCTGTATAGCCCATTAGTAGGAGTTCTGATATGATAATCCTCAAGATTCCAAGATGATTCCACTGTAATAGGTTACCTCATCATCTCCTATAGGTCCCCCAATTCCAGCTGTCTCTTCCCAAACTCTCTCACTTTATTTCGCTTCTTCCACTTGATATGTTCTGCTCACATACTCACCCAATCCCAGCCCACACAAAAATCTATTCTATTTCCCCTTCCCAACAGGATTCCTATGTCCTCCATAGAGCCCCTTTTTATCTAACCTCTCTGGGTCTGTGGATTGTTAGCTGATAGGCACTTAAAAGTGAGTACACACAATATCTGTGTTTCTGGAACTGACTTTTCTCATTCAGGTTTTTTTTTTTTTTCTAGTTCCATTCATTGCCTTCAAATTTATGGCACAATTTTTAGTTTCTGATTTTGTTTTGTTTCTAACAGCTGAGTAATACTCCATTGTGTAAATGTACCACATTTTCTTTATCCATTCTTGGGCTGAGGAAAATCTAAGTTATTTACAATTGCTGGGGGTTAGGAAGAAAGCTGCTGTGAACATAGATGAGCAAATGTCCTTGTGGTAGGGTAAAATATTAAGTATATACTCAAAGGTGTTACAGTTGGGATTTGAGGTAGATTAATTCCCAGTATTTTATAAAATTGCCATATAGATATCTATAGTAGCTATACAAGTTTGCGCTTCTAACAAAAATGGTGTGTTTTGCCATTTTTCCTATTAATGGTGTTTTTATCTGAGAGGAAGTTTTCAGTTTCCTCAGGTTCCATTTATTAATTGTTGATCTTAGGTGCTTGAGTTATCAGTATTCTGTTCAGAGAGTCTTCTCCTGTGCCAGTGTGTACACAGCTATTTCCCGCATTGCCTTCTATCAGGTTCAACGTTGAGGTCTTTGACCTGCTTTTACTGAGTTTTGTGCATGGTGATGAACATGGATATATTCTCATTCTTCTACATGCAGATATCCAGTTTGGCCAGGACCAAAGTTTGAAGATTCTGTCTTTTTTTTTCCAGTGTGTATTTCTGGCCTTATCAAGACTCATGTTTCCGTAGGTGTGTGGATTTATGTTTGGATTTTCAATTTTATTCCATTTATCAACATGTCTGTTTTCAGAATTTTTTTTAATAAATGTCAAAGATAATTTTGAAAAATACTAAAAATTTTAAATGAAAGGTTTATCATAACTACTATAAGTACTGATAAAATTGACTTTTTTGTATTAGGTCATGTATTATTATAATGTTGTGGAATTGTGTAGATCAAGAGAAAATATATAGCCTAACCCTTTACTTGTTGCCCCAGTCCAAACTATAATATCCAAGTTCATAGTAGAAATCCCTTTCTCCACTGCATACTGTAGAGGCAGAAAATGAAACATAAAAATATATCTAGAGTGAGAGATAAAGATTTGGAGGGATAGAGACAGAAGGTTAGAGATAAAAAAGAGAGAGAAGAGAAAAAGAAAACAATAATTACTTTGATTTAGTAATTTTTTTTTTCTGTGGGTACAATGTCTATTTTATTTGGGACAAAATGATGTATACTCAACCAATTATTTCCTAATTGTTTACTACATATGATAGTGAGATTTTATGGCATTGTTTTTTTCTTTTTCCAACTATGTAAAGTAAATGTTTTTCTTATTGTTATGTGTGCTAATGTGGGTTGTTAGAACTGCCTAAAAGTATTAAAC
>NW_026585580.1:6831055-6861647 GCF_907164565.1 Psammomys obesus | reverse complement strand
CCATGCTTGCTCAAACTAGATTTGAGTCATTTGTTTGTAGATGTCCTCATAGGCAATGTGGTTTATCACTTCTATTTCTTATAGAGCTGCTCTTAGAACAACTCCAAGGACACCGAATGGAAACAACATGTAGAGAACTGTTCAAAGATATAAAATGTCTCCGTCCTTCCATAGATTTCTGTAAAACATATTTTATTTGTTAATCAGACACTGATTCTAAACATATTTTAAAGCTGAGCCAAAGAAGTATAAAGATTCAATGTACAAGTGAGTACTGTTGTGTCTTTATTGTGTTCCTTCATTGCTTAGGAATTCTTTAATAAACTGTAGTCAACACGTGTGTTTTATTGTCTTTAAAGTATTCATAATTTTGAAACTATAGTATCATTCATACTACATTTGTGATAAAATACTTAGCACAATATATGCTTTCATAATTTTGTGTATGTATCGTGTGCATGTATGCGAACAACGAACATTGGTGTTTGGTGTGTGTGTATACAGATGCTGAGCGCAGAGGACTAACTTGAATGTCCTGCTTTATCATTGTTTTATTCCCCTGAGGTGCGGATGCTCACTTATTCTGAGTTAGGCTGCCTGGCATCAAAGTGTAGTAATGCTTCCATCTCAGCTGTTTGAAATGGTAGAATTACAGATGTGAACGTGACTACTCTGTTTGGGTCTCTGTGTCTGATAGAATCTGAACTCAGGTCCTCATGCCAGCATAGCAAAGATGTGTATCCACTGAGCATGGTCTCCTTCCTCTCCTCCAATATTACTAAGTATTATATAGCCACACATTTTTTTTTTTTTTTTTACTGTCAGGATTTTGTAGTTCATTAATTTTGCATAACATATTAAAATGTTCTTATCAACACATGACAGCTACATTTAATTCTTAATTCCAGATTTGAATATGTCTCAATATGTTTAAAAATGACATCAGGAATTATTTATCCTTCTGGGATTAATTGATTTTCTAAGCTAAATGTCCTTCACTTTCATCTAGTTTGAAAAACACACAGACTTTCATTTCATTTTAAGGCTTAGTAATATTCTGTTTCAGGCATTTCATCCATTTTCCTTTAACCATTTATCTCTGTATATTGATATTTTCCTCATCGGTTCCTCTACTTTGACACAATTTTACAATATATAGGTGCACTGTTTTAAGGAAAATAAATGACTTCAAGACCCAGACAATTATCTCTAAACTGTAAGGATCCTGAATAACGGAGGGAACAACGCATGCTTATTTTCAATAGAAATTTGATCACCTCCCCCTGAGGGGGGAGCAGCCTTACCAGGCCACGGTAGAGGACAATGCAGCCAATTTTGATGAGAACTGATAGACTAAGATCAGAAAGGAGAGGAGAACCTCCCCTATCAGTGGACTTGGGGAGTGGCATGCATGCAGAAAGGGGAGGGAGGATGGGATTGGGAGGGGGGAGGGAGGGGCTTATGGGGGATTCAAAATGAATAAAGTGTAATTAATAAAAAATTTTAAAAAAGCAATTTATGTCCTGAAAATATAAATAAACATTTAAACATCAAATATTCAGAAACCAAGGGTTATGACACAAAGAATGTAGCTCTAATTTCTAGTGTCTTGGGAGATTTGTTAAAAATGCATGAAAGTCCTTAAATGATGTTTGCAAGTTACAAGTTCACAAAAACTCTTAAGCTGAACAAGAGAATGGGGTCAAAATTACAGCAAATGCTTTTCTATTTCAATCTTTTATTTTTTTCCCTCTAAGAGAAATATATTTAGACTTGAACATTCTTTTGCATTCCTTCTAGCCCACATATGACTTCTTTTAAAAACAATCACAATTAGAGGAAAGATGATGGCAAAATAGACAGACTCTCTCTCCTGCTTTTCCTCCAGGGTGACTCATAAGATTGAGTATCATGATGGAAAGCTATGGGTGTGTATGAAAGTTCTGCTCTGTGCAAAAAAAGTCTGTTAGCAGATAAAATTAAAAACAAGACAAAACAATACTGAATGTTAGAATCAGAAGAGAAGCACAGACGTAATACCTGGTACCCTAAAGAATAAGAGAGAGAATCTTCAAACTCACACACACATACAAACGCTTACATAAATGCAGGCACCTACACACATGAACTTTCTCTTCTCTATCTCTTTTTCTGTTTGTCTGTCTCTCTCTCTCACACACATACACACACACAAATACACACACACACATTCTGTATACTATTGATGCTAAGGGGAAAAAAGAATCCATCTTGGCCACTCCTACAATTGCAAAATGCAACTCAATAACACATTCATGTAATACATGACAGGGATTTGGGATCATTACCAGGAACTGACATGGGTAAAATGAGAGATTGCCTTTTCATGCACAGTGCCTTACTGAGCATCAGCTTGATTGCTTTCTTCACATACTGGTGAGAAAGAATAAACAATAAAACAGCATTTGGTAATGGAAGTGACATAAAAACAAATGGAATGCAATAGAGACAGATAAAACAAACCCATGTATTTTGTCTATATTTATCAAAGTAGATAAAAACTGACATTAGAGAGGAGATTTTCTGGTTATTACATAGTACTGAGAAATCTGCAGAGTAGAAGATGGACGCTAGATCACTCCATTAAAATGTAACTCAAAATGGGTCAATTACTTTAATGTAAGACTGAAACATGGAGGCAAGGCTGTTTTGAGAATAGATTCCAATTTCTAGAAAACAGGGAAAGAATAGACAAAGTGATATCCACAAAAGCTAAGAGTGTTGTTGGAAAAGTAAGCAGGAAACAGAGTGAAGAAATGGCCTAGAGAACAGTAGAAAGACTTTGTATGATGCTTATACCCTAGAGGATTTTTATGCAGAATTTATAAGAAGAGAAATGTAAACACCAAAAAAGCAAGAAACACAATATATAAACCAACAAATGAACCAAACAGATGGCCGTTCAAAGAGAAAATGACCAATAAACATTAGAAAAGGTTCACCATATAACCTGTAATATAAATGCAAATAAAAAGTAAGTTGATTTATTATCTTATTTAAGTTAAGTAGATGTTACGTGTAGAATGCAAGCTAGTGAATCACACGTGGTGCTTATCAATGGATAAACTGGCAAAAAAAAATACTGGTTACATTTATACGATCAAATGTGATTCAGCTGCAAGAAGAACAAGAATCTCCTATTTGCCTGAAAATGTATGAAACTGAAGGTGACAATATTAAGAAGAAGAATAAAATCCCGAAATTCTAAAATGCTTTCATTTTAGAATCTTGAAGGCGGATAGGAAATCGTTTGGAGGCAATTTTTAGAGAGCACAAGAACTCAGTGAAGAGAAGAACTCTGTAAGTGAGTGCAGTAAGGGCACACGGATGTGAACAAATGATGTTATATTCCTGCACATAATGAAAACTCATTATCTCAAAACAAAAATGTCAAACTAAAAAGGAAGAGCTATTAAAGTTCATCTTCATGTGAAGTCTATTTTTAGCTGTGACTAATATTTTTTAAACAATGTGACCTAAAATTTGAAACGAAAGCCTAATATTTTCACAGATGTAACAAGAGTATAAAATTCTGTCTCTGCAATAGAGTTTTCACTAAATGTGAGATATTATGCCATGCCCAGAAAAGCAAACATGACTCTTGCTATTGAGATTCTTATTCTAATCAGGAAATGGACAGACTAATCATGCAAGAAGTTAGCTAACAGTAGAACAGCCAATTGTCAACAGTAGGAAAAATGTTTGTTTCGGGTTGTGTGGAGACTTTACAGAGGTTCAAATAAAAGGTGATTTATTTCAGTTTTTTTTCCTTTTTAAAAATTTATTTATTACAATTTATTCACTTTGTATCCTGGCTATATCCCCATCCAAATCCTCCCAGTCCCACCCACCCCCTCTCCCCCATGTCAGTGGATATACAACCCTGAATGTTCCCGATCTCATCTGTTCAGTTTTATAACCACTAAGCAAACTACTTGAGAAGTACCACAGATGTTGCAAAGTCAGATGCAAAATTATCTAAGCATATATCAGTTTTTTGCACAAACTCTTCAGTGACCCATATCAGCATGCTTAATTTTAATGGCTTTCTTTTACATAGGTCAAGTCTATTCCACCACCAAATTCTTTAAGGGTAAAAAAAACTCCTCAGTCTAACTCAAATCATGTATCTCAGTAGTATGATTTTTGGTTGGGAGGAGGTCTAAGCGGTGTCTTAGTGGGTATCAGGCACTCTGTGTAGAGCAGGCCAGACTTGAAACTAGAGAGATCCTCCTACTTTTGTCTTCTGGATGCTAGGATTAAAAATGTGCGCAACATGCATGGCAGTGATATGGATTTCTAATTTCAGTTCATTAATTATCATAATGAATACATCATAGTAAGGATATGTTTAAATGCTGTTGAGGCAACGGAATAAACTGGAATCATATATGTACAACTGGTGTAGTGCAGTGGGGAGTTGTCCTTCAATCACTTGAACTATGAAATATTCAAGTACAGACAATAGTTGTTTATAACCGTATAAAAAACATAACAGTATCCTAACCTTGAATATACATATACATACATATACATATATGTATATACATTTATATTTAAATTATTACTAATGATTTGGCAAAGTTGGTGTTGGCAAGAAATAGCAAAATTGATAAATTTTGTGACTATTGTTATTATTATTATATTTTTCATTCACTTTACATCCTTGTTGTATCTCAGTCCCTCCTCCAGTCCTAGTCCCTCCCTTCCTCCCTCTCCCTCACTTTTTCTCAGAAAAGGGGAACTCCCTTTCCCATCCACTGCAGCTCATCAAGTTGCATCAGGACTGAACATGTCCTCTTCCCCTGTGGCCTGGCAAGGCAGTCCTGCCAAGGAGAAGTGATGAAAAACCTGGCAAGTGAGTCATTGTCCGATGCTGTTCCCACTTCCCTTACTAGAGGACCCACATGTAGCCTAAGGAAGCCTAGGTCCAGTTCATGCATGGTCCTTGGTTGATACTTCAGTCTCAACAAGCTTCTCTGGTACCTAGTTAGATGGCTCTGTGGATCTTCTTGTGTTGCTCTTGTCACCTCCAGGTCCTTTTCTCTTTCCCGTCACTTTTTCCATAAGACGCTCTAAGCATCATCTAACATTTGACTGTTAGTCTGGGTTTCTATTTTGAGGCACTGCTGGGTAAATCCCCTCAGAGGACTACTCTGTCAGACTCCTGTTGGCACGCTTAGCAGAATATTGTTCATATTGCCAGGGGTTAGCACTCTCTGTTAGGGTGGTTTTTAGTTGGACATTTTCTCAGTATTTACTCTATCTGCCCTATCTTTATCCCTGAACATCTTGTAGGCAGTTTTATAAACCTTCTATTTGAATACTTATTTTTGACAGTGTATCTCTTTCTCTTAAATAATATCTTTTTCATTTTCATAACATTCTTAATGTTTTTCTATTAACTACATTTTGAAATGCAATATGTATTATGTTTTGATTCAGGTCTTACCTGTTTCTGAAGCAGCATATATGGTAGTTTTTTTCCCATAATATAATTTATAAAACACAACATAAGTGATCCTTACAAATTGCTGTAATTTTAATATATGGGATAAAGATTGGTAATGGACCCTAGCCTATAAGGTTTCATCAGGACTAGCTACATTGTCTTCCTCTGTGGCCTGGCAAGGCTGAAATCCACCCCCACACACACCCAGGGGGAGGTGATCAGAGAGCCTACCACTGAGTTCATGTCAGAGACAGCCCCTGCTCCTCTTCCTAGAGACGGCACATGGAGACTGAGCTACCTATGAGCTACATCTAAGCAGGGGTTCTAGGTCCTCTCCATGGATGCTCCTTGGTAGGAGCATTGGCCTCTGCACGCCCATGTTTTATGGATCTGTTAGTCTCCTTCTGGAACCCCTGTCCTCTCCAGGTCTTTCTACCTGCGTCTTCTTCCATAAGATTCCCTGAAAGTGGCTAGGGTGGGAGCATTGGAGAGAAGGGTCAGGGAGGGGAAGGACTAGGAGGAGACAAGGGAGGGGCCTACAAAGTAAATAAATCATCATAATAAATAATAATAATAATAATTTTTAAAAGACTGGTAATGTAATTGTTTATAATATAGTTGACAATTATGACTGATAAATTATGTTCTCACAGTGGTAACTTTAGGTGTGATTTATATGTTAATTTAATGTATAGAAATTTAGAAACTTTGATTTTGTACAAATATTTAATATACAGATTAAATATACTAAAAATTTACAAAGAAAACAACTGGAGCATTATTGAGAATAATGATAAACTTTTCATTAATAAAGTATGATATGGATGACATTAAAATTGGTCATGTGAGGTCCTCTGCGGTAGGCTCCTGGCTTGTTCCCTGTTTTCTCCTACTAGCAATGTCTATCTCATTTGCCCTCTGAATGAGGATTAAGTATCTTCCGTAGGGTCCTTCTTGGTTTTTTTTAAATTCTTTAGAACTATAGAATTTAGTATGTTTATCCTATATTATATGTCTAATATCCACTTATAAGTAAGTACATACCTTACCTGTCTTTCTGCTTCTGGGCTACCTCACTCAGAATGATCTTTTCTAGCTCTTCCATTTGCCTGCAATTTTCATGATTTCCTTGTTTTTAATTGCTGAGTTGTGTAAATGTACCACAATTTCTGTATCCAGTCCTCCTCGGTTGAGGAACATCTAGGCTATTTCCAGAGTCTGGCTATTACAAATAAAGCTACCTTGAACCTATATATGCAAATACCCTTGTTGAAGAGTGGAACATCATTAGGGTATATGACTCTACCCAGCAGGGTATCGAGGGAATGTTGAGACTCATAACCAATTTTTGGATAGATTTCAAGGAATCTTATGGAAGAATGAGGAGATAGAAAAACCTAGAGGAGGTAGAAGCTCTAGAGAACAACACAGCCAAAAGAATCTGGGACCAGGGGGGCCTGCAGAAACTGAAGAATCAAGCAAGGACCATGTATGGAGAGGACCTATAACATTCATGAGAAGAACTGATAGGCTAGAGTTGGACAGTATGGGAAAAGGACCTCCCTTATGAGTGGACTAGAGGAGGGACATAGGGGTGAAGAGAGGGAGGGAGGATGGGGCTAAGAGATGAGCAAGGGGCTACAGCTGGGATACAATTGAATAATTTTTAATAAATAATAGTATATTTAATGATATCACTTGAAAACACAACAAGTTAGATTGTCAGGACTATTAAAGATTTCAAAGATTATCTGCCTGAATCTATTGAGGTTTCAATTTAACAACCATACAAATGTACTAAAAGCTGCAACAAATTGATCTCTAGTGATTTTCTAGGGAATTTCATAATAACTATCACTGCTTCACAAAGTCATCTTCTTTGATGTAAAGATTTGGCTATTAGGGAGAAGTACCTTTTGGAAAAACAGAATTAGTGTTTCCTTAAAAAGTCTGGAATTTAGTATTAGTAATTAATTTTAATATGATGCTAACTATATTACAGACTTTATTTATATTCTAACATTTTTTTTCTCCAGCAATTCTTTGTCCTGAAGTGAAATGTACAATTGTGTACATTTGTGCATAAGTGATTTCAAGTTTACCTCAGGTAGTTGTCATTCAGTTTCTACAGTTTGAGTTAATGAACTGAACGGTCCCCAGGCCAAGTTGAATTTTGTATTACTTCCATGGAATGTATTCTCTGTCAGCTCACATAGTGCTGTTTTCATAGCAGAACATTCTTAATGATAAAGGTAAGTTTTATACCACGGATAGACATAAATCACCTACTTACTGTTAAGATTTGTAGTTTTCTTGTTAACTGAAATGTTAAGGCATTTATGCAAAAGCATACAAAAGTGTTTGAAGCCGAGCAAACTTTTTTATGTGTGCAATTTCCCTTTGCCTTTCCTTAGCTATTTCAGTTATTTTTGAAAGAAAAGAAACTTGGCAAATACTTTAAATGGTCTTCAGAAAAGAAATATTCCCTAGATGTTAATTGCCAGCTCTCCCATCATTACAGACATCCTTACTCATATTCTTAGGTGCTATTGGGGAACATGACTTATTCTCTGAAGCAGACACATAGTAAGTTTTTACAAGTTTCCTATGCTTCCTTCTCAATCATTGCTGTTCATATATCCCAAAGCCAGTTATTTGTGATTCCAGCTAACAGTTTTGTTTATATCTAAATTCTAATCTACTCTGTTCCCTATGTTGCTTATTTGAGGGTAGCATTATTACACACAAGAATGAAATAAAAAAACTTTGTTTTGATTTATTGGTAGTAAAATATTCAGTTTGAGCTTTAGGTGTAGCTGATGGGGAAAAAGCTTTTCTAACATGCACAGAGCCATGAATTCTAAATATAACAAAAGAAAAAATAAAATAAGTCATGTTGTTAATAATATCATAATTTTCAGACTGTAGGACAGAAAAATTGTGACACAGAAAATGAAGAATATTTTTTCAGGTGAGATAAACAATAAAGGCTTTTCTGATAGACGATATCTATACAAAAAATAAATGTCAGAGAATGATAAAGGAAATACTTCTAGGCAATAGGGTTATTTTTCAGATTATCTCCATCTGTATTCCCATTAACTAACAACATTAAGAAGAACAATTTGGATAGCCCAATATTGACATGAAAGAAATATAGGGGAGCAAAATTGAAAAAAAAGGGTAGGATAGAACAAATCATCAAAATGATTTGTAACAATTTCAAATTTTGATTGAAGTGAAACAGGAATGTGTAATAAATATTGGCAAAGATCAAATGGCAGAGGGACACTTTAAAAAAATGCTCAATGTCCTTCATCATCAGGGAAATGCAAATCAAAAAGACCCTGAGATTTCATCTTACACCCATCAAAATGACTAAAATCAAAAACTCAAGTAGCAACACAAGATGGAGAGCAATGGAGGAAACCCTCCTCCATAGCTTCTGGGAATGCAAACTTGTACAACCACTTTGGAAATCAATCTGGTGGTTTCTCAGACAATTAGGGATAGCGCTTCTTCAAGATCCAGCAATACCACTCCTGGGCATATATCCAAAATATGCCCAAGTACACAACAAGGACAATTGCTTAACCATGTTCATAACAGCTTTATTTCTAATAGCCACAATCTGGAAACAACCTAGATGTCCCTCAGTTGAGGAATGGATACAGAAAATGTTGTACATTTACACAGTGGAATACTACTCAGCAATTAAAAACAAGGTAATCATGAAATTTGCAGGCAAATGGTGGGATCTAGAAGAGATCATCCTGAGTGAACTATCCTAGAAGTAGGAAGACATGGTATATACTCACTATATAAATGGATATTAGGCATATATTATAGGATACACATACTAAAATCTGTACACCAAAAGAAGCAAAGCAAGAAGGACCCTGGGTTAGATGATCAATCCTCACTCAGAAAGGTAAATGAGATGGACACTGGAAGAGGAAGAAAACAGGGAACAGGACAGGAGCCTATCACAGAAGGCCTCTGAAAGACTTCACCCAGCAGGATATCTGAACATATGCTGGGATGCATAGCCAAACTTAAGGTAAAGTGCAAGGAATCCTATGAAAGAAGTGGGAGATGGAAAGACCTGTAGGGGACAGGAGCTCCATAAGGAGAGCAACAGAACCAAAAAATCTGGGCCCAGGGTTTTTTTTTTTTTTTCTGAGACTGCTACTCCAACCAAGGACCATCCATGGAGATAACTTAGAACCCCTGCACAGATGTAGCCCATGGCAGCTCAGTCTCCAAGTAGGTTCACTACTAATTGGAACAGGGACTGTCTCTGGCATGAACTCAGTAGTTGGCTCTTTGATCACCTCCCCCTGAGAGGAGAGAAAACTTACCAGGCCACAAAGAAAGACAATGATTATACCTGGTAGACTAGGGTCAAATGGAAGGGGAGGAGGACCTTCCCTATCAGTGGAATTGTGGAGGAGCATGAGAGGAGAAGAGGGAGGGAGGGCAGAATTGGGAGGGGCCTAGCGAGGTGGCTACAGCTGGGATACAAAGTGAATAAGTTGTAATAAAAAAAATAAATTAAAGATTAACCTGAATTTATTAAAAAAAATTTATTTGCCCTTAAAACTTAGCATTTGAACAGTGTCATTTTTATTTCTTTTCTTTTTTTTTTTCACATTCTCCTTTCTTGGTTTTAATCATACTTACATACATATCTCTAAATCTGCTTAGTCGACTATTTTCTAATCATAAATATGTGGAAATATAAAATCCTTCTAAAACTCAATGTATGAAACAAATATTCTTGTCTCCCCACCCTCAAATTTATTTATGAAAAAACACCCTTTACATTTCCTCTTCTTTTTCTCATTCTGTTTTGTTTTGTTTTGTTTCTTGTTGCTGTTGTTTTTCTAGACAGGTTTTCCCTGTGTAGCCTTGGCTGTTCTGAACTTGCTTTCTAGACCAGGCTGGCCTCTAACTCACAGAGTTCTGCCTGCCTGTGACCCAGCTGGTCTTGAACTCACAGGTATCTCCCTGCCTCTGAGTCCCTGATTCCTGAGATTACAGGGGAGGTCCACCATGTCAGGAACAGTTTAAATTTTCTTTATTTTTAAATAATTAATTAATCCTTATCTATTATAATTTATTCGCTTTGTAGCCCAGCTGTAGCCCTCTCCCTCATCTTCTACTACTCCCACCAACACTCTCTTTTCTCCCCAATGTCCCTCCCCTAGTCCACTGGCAGGGGAAGAACCCCCTCTCCTTCTATCTGACCATAGCCTCTTAAGTCTCATCAGGGCTATCTGTGTCATCTTCCTATGTGGCCTGACAAGGCTGTATCCCCCAGGGAGAGGTGTTCAAAGAGCCAGCCACTGAGTTCTTGTCACAGATAGTCCCTCATGCCCTTACTAGGGAACCCTCTTGTACACTGAACGCTATGAGCTTCATGTGAGCAGGGGCTCTAGGTCCTCTCCAGGCAAGGTTCTTGGTTGGAGTATCGGTCTTTGCCGTCCCTCCTGGGCCCTGGTTGCGGCTCTGTTAGTCTACTTGTGGAGCTCTTCTACCCTTACATTTTCTATTGCAGTTTAGATTCATTGTCATCACTGTGACCTCTGCAGTGCCAATAATGCCACCTTCAACTTTGCATTGAGGTTCCTCATTTTAAGACTCTACCTCCTTTTAAAAATGGCAGCTCCCATAGCCAAGCATTAGGTGGGGCTTAGGGAAACCCTGCAAGAGAGAGGAAAAAGTACAGAAGACAGAGGGTAAAGGGTACCAGGAGAACACAGCCCATAGAATCAAATCAGCAGGACTTGTCGGAGTTCACAGACACTGAAGTGGTTGTCACAGAACCTGCATGAATCTTCCTTAGGTCTATTGCAAATATGTTACAGTTGTGTAGCTTAGGGTTTCTGTGGGACCCCTAATGGTAGGAGTGGGGGCTGCCTCAGATTCTTTTACCTGCCCATGGGACCCTTTTGTTCCAATTGGGCTGCTTCATTCAGCCTAAATATGAGAGTTTGGGCCTAGTTTTATGAAACACCTTATCCCACGTTTTGGTGAAAACCCTTGGGAGGCCTGCTGTTTTGTTTTTTATTTTTCCATTTTTTTTAAATTTTTTATTTAACTTTTATTAATTACACTTTATTCATTTTGTATCCCCCCATAAGCCCCTCCCGCCTCCCCTCCCGGTCCCACCCTCCTCCCTTTCTGCATGCATGCCCCTCCCCAAGTCCACTGATAGTGGAGGTTCTCCTCTTCTTTCTGATCTTAGACTATCAGTTCTCATCAGAAGTGGCTGCATTGTCATCTTCTGTGGCCTGTAAGGCTGCTCCCCCCTCAGGGGGAGGTGATTAAAGAGCAGGCCAATCAGATTATTTCAGAGGCAGTCCCTCTTCCCATTACTAGGTAACCCACTTGGACACTGGACTGGCATGGGCTACATCTGTGCAGCTGTTCTAGGTTATCTCCATGGATAGTCATTGGTTATGAGTCTCTGGGAAGATCCCTGTGTTCAAATTTTCTTGTTCTGTTGCTCTCCTTGTGGAGTTCCTGTCCTTTCCAGCTCTTACCATTTCCCACTTCTTACATAAAAATCCATTTACTCTGCCCGACAGTTGACCATCAGGCTCAGCACCTGCTTTGACAGTCTGCACGGCAGAGGCTTTCAGAGGCCCTCTGTGGCAGGTTCCGAGGTTGTTTCCTGTTTTCTTCTTCTTCTGATTTCCATCCTCTTTGCCTTTCAGGATGCGGATGGAGCTTTTTAGTTAGGGTCCTCTCTCTTGCTTAGTTTCTTTAGATGTACAGACTTTAGTGGGTTTATCCTATGTTGTATGTCTATATGAGTGAGTATATACCATGTGTGTCTTTTTGCTTCTGGGACAGCTCACTCAGGATGATCCTTTCCAGGTCCCACCATTTACCTGCAAATTTCATGATTTCCTTAGTTTTCATTGTTGAGTAATACTCCATTGTATAGATTTACCACAGTTTCTGCATCCATACTTCAGTTGAGGGGCATCTGGGCTGTTTCTAGCTTCTGGCTATTACAAATAAAGCTGCTACGAACATGGTTGAGCAAATGTCCTTTTTGTGTACTTGAGCCTCTTTTGGATATATGCCTAGAGTGGTATGGCTGGATCTTGAGGAAGCACTATTTCCTAGTTGTCTTTGAAGGCTCCAGATTGATTTCCAGAGTGGTTGTACAAGTTTACATTCCCACCAGCAGTGGAAAAGGGTTCCCCTTTCTCCACAACCTCTCCAGCATGTGTTGTCCCTTGAGTTTTTCATCTTGGCCATTCTGATGGGTGTAAGGTGAAATATCAGGGTGGTTTTGATTTGCATTTCCCTAATGGCTAATGAGGTTGAGCATTTCTTTAAGTGCTTCTCTGCCATTCGATATTCCTCTACAGAGAATTGTCTGTTTAGCTCTGTTCCCCATTTTTTAAGTGGATTACTTTGTTAGCTGCTTTTCAGCTTCATTAATTCTTTATATATACTGGATATGAGTCCTCTGTCAGATAAAGGGTTGGTGATGATTCTTTCCCAATCTGTAGGCAGTCGCTTTGTTTTGATGATAGTGTATTTGTTTTACAGAAGCTTTTCAGTTTCATGCGATCCCATTTATTGATTGTTGCACTTAGAGCCTGTGCTGTTGGTGTTCTGTTCAGAAAGTTTTCTCCAGTACCATGCAGTTTTTATAACTTTTGCTCTATAGTACAGCTTGAGATCAGGGATGGAGATACCTCCAGAAGATCTTTTATTGTAGAGGATTGTTTTAGCAATTCTTGGTTGGGTGTTATTCCATACGAATTTGAGACTTTTTCTTTCCAGGTCTGTAAAGAATTGTGTTGGCAATTTGATGGGAATTGCATTAAATCTGTAGATGGCTTTTGGTAAGATGGCCATTTTTACTATGTTAATTCTGCCAAGCCATGAGCATGGGAGATCTTTCCATCTTCTCATTTCTTCTTCTAATTCTTTCTTCAGAGACTTGAAATTTTTTTCATATAAGTCTTTGACTTGCTTGGTTAGGGTTACACCAAGGTACTTTATGTCATTTGTGCCTATTGTGAAGGGTGTTGTTTCTCTAATTTCTTTCTCAGCCCTTTTGTCGTTTGTATACAGGAGTGCTACTGATTTTTTTGAGTTAATTTTGTATCTGGCCATTTTGCTGAAGGTGTTTATCAGCTGTAGGAGTTCCCTGGTAGAGTTTTTGGGGTCACTTATGTATACTATCATAGCATCTGCAAATAGTGATAATTTGACTTCTTCCTTTCCCATCTATATCCCCTTGACCTCCTTCAACTGTCTTATTGCTCTAGCAAGGACTTCCAGTACTATGTTGAAGAGATATGGAGAGAGTGGGCAGCCTTGTCTTGTCCCTGATTTCAGTGGGATTGCTTTAAGTTTCTCTCCGTTCAGTTTGATGTTGGCTATAGGCTTGCTGTATATCGCCTTTACTATGTTTAGATATGTGCCTTGTATCCCTGATCTCTCCAGTACTTTAAACAAGAATGGATTTTGTCAAATGCTTTTTCAGCATCTAGGGAGATTATCATGTGTTTTTTTTTTTTTCTTTCAGTTTGTTAATATGGTGGATCACATTGATGGATTTCCTTATATTGAACCACCCCTGCATACCTCGGATGAAGCCTCCTTGGTCATGGTGGATGATATCTTTGATGTGTTCTTGTATTTGGTTTGCAAGTATTTTGTTGAGTATTTTTGAGTCAATGTTCATAAGGGATATTGGCCTGAAATTCTCTTTTTTTGTTGGGTCTTTGTGAGGTTTAGGTACCAAGGTGATTGTGGCTTCTTAGAATGAGTTTGGTAATGTTCCTTCTGTTTCTATTTTGTAGAATAGTTTGAAGAGAATTGGAGTTTGCTCTTCTTTGAAGGTCTGGTAGAATTCTGCACTGAAACCATCTGGTCCTGGGCTTTTTTTTGGATGGGAGACTTTTGATGACTGCTTCTATTTCTTTGGGGGATATAGGACTATTTAATTGATTTACCTGGTCCTGATTTAGCTTTGGTAAGTCAAATCAATCAAAAAAATTGTCCATTTCATTTAGATTTTCAAATTTTGTTGCATATAGACTTTTGAAGTAAGTCCTAACGATTGTTTGGATTTCCTTAGTGTCTGCAGTTATGTCTCCCTTTTAATTTCTGATTTTGTTTATTTGGATGGTGTCTCTCTGCCTTTTAGTTAGCTTGGCTAAGGGTTTGTCTATCTTGTTGATCTTCTCAAAGAACCATTGATTCTTTGAGTTGTTTCATTGATCCTTTGAATTGTTTTATTTGTTTTTAATTGAATGATTTCAGCCCTGAGTTTGATTATTTCTAGCTGTCTACTCCTTTTTGGTGTGTCTGCTTCTTCTTTTTCTAGGGTTTTTAAGTGGGCCATTAAGTTGCTTTAATGCGCTGTCTCGAATTTATTCTTGAAGGCACTTAGTGATATGAACTTTCCTCTTAGCACTGCTTTCATTGTGTCCCACAGGTTTAGGTATGTTGTGTCTTCGCTTTCATTGAGTTCTAGGAAGACTTTAATTTCTTTCTTTATTTCTTCCCTGACCCAGGTCTGCTGTTTTCTGGAGGGAAATAGATAAGCACTGGATCTGGGGGATACAGAAGGTAGTAAGGAAAGGTATGTAGGAGAGGAAAGAGGAGAGGATGCACTCTGGATGTAGCAAATGAGGGAAAAAATAAAGGAAATGAATAAATAATAAGAGAAAAAAAGGAAAGTCAAAGAAAATAAAATGGCAGCTCCCAAGCACTTCCCCTTATTAAAAATGATTGTATTTATCTTAATATTATGTAACTATTTCCATACAATAGAAGAAATAAAACAAAGAGAACATAGAAGCATATTTTATTTTATTTTTATGCATGAGGATGTATTATTATAGTTTATTATTATATATACCATGTAGCAAATTCTCAATAGCATTTACAAAAATGGTGTTTATTAAACCATTAAAATATGTCCGGCATGTTTTTGGCAAGTGCTTTAATTGTGCATATCATTCTCATTGCTCCCTATCAAATATTTCTCTATATGATGTTCTTTCTTATTCAGAAATCAAGAAAGTCGTAGGCAGGTGTGGAAAATGTATTATGTGATCACTGAGTCAGTAATTACTGAGTACAGAAAATTTAATGACAAAGTATATTCTCTATGATGCACTTTATAACCTCCTGACTTTACAGTGATCCTTTTTTTTCTCTCTAGTGATTAAAATGTCTAAATTTATATATGGTTAATCCACATTGACATCTTGACTAGTTTTGGAATCATCAAGACACTCCTGAGTGTGAGCTTTTATTTTATTTTATTTTTTAGAATTTATGCACTTTATACCCTAAAGGGGGACCCTTCCCTCATCTTCTCCTGGATTAGGAGGTCCACTGACAGGGGGAAGTTCTCCTTCCTTACTACCTGACCCTAGCCTATCAAGTCACATAGAGGCTGCCTGGATCCTCTTCCTCTGTGGGCTGTAATGTTTCTGTCCATCAGGGGGAAGTGAGCAAAGAGCAGGTAATAGAGCTTATGGCAGAGACAGCTCCTGCTCCCCTTACTTGGAACCCTCTTTGAGACTGAGCTGCCTATGGGCTACATCCGAGCAGATGGCCTAGGGATTCATCAACCTGAGTATGTTTTTGAGGGCATTTTTGAGAGGTTTACCTGAGAAATAGAGAATCTCTCTGAATGGAGTAAATCAATGTATGGGCTTTGGTCATTTACGAGTAAAACGGGCAAGGAAGGAAGCACGCTAAACTCTAGCATCTATCTTTCGTGGCTTTTCGCATGGACACAATGTGACCAGCTTCTCCAGCTTACTGCTATGCTGTCTCCTATACTGTGAGCTAAAACAGACCGTCCTCCTTGAAGTTGCTATGTGGCATAAATCCTCGAATCGCATCAATGAGAAAGGAAATGAATATCTATTATAGTCACCCTGAAGTTATACTCTCTTCACGTGACACTGTGTTACTTTCAAGGGATCTCAAGACAAATTAGAACAGCTGAATATGATAAAATAGTATCCTCTGGTAGCTTTGAATGTTGGAAACCAAATATCCGGGTGCCAGAACAGCCATTTTGAAGGATGAATCTTCTCTACTATTCCAAGTCTGTCCCTACTGACATCCTTTTATGACAAAATAACGTCAATATCTTCCTGCATCATGGCAAGGTTTTTCCCCTAATGTTTCTGAGCAAACTTTTTCTCTTTTAAAATTGATATTCTGGTTGGGTTTAATATTTCATCTACTTCATAAAGGGCTCAACTATCCTTGTCTTGATTACAACTTCAAAGATTCTGGCTAAAAATAAGTCCCATCTGAGTCCCAGGTGGACATGAGCTTTGGAGAAACATAACTCAATCCATTGAACTCACTTTCTGAGTGTGACCTTGACCATTTAGTCACCTCCACTTTCTTGGCAACAAAGACTCAACTTTGAAAACAAAGTTTGCAAAATATATTGTTGCTAAGTCACTAAACCAACATCTGAACACATTTCGTTTATGCTAGGTATATCTCCTATTAATACTGGGATTAATATTGACTGACATTACTCTGCTGAGAAAAACAAAAAGCGCCCGGCCAAGGTCCAGAATGATAACTTATAAATAAAATACTTGGAAATTCTATTATTTAAAAATGAGAAGGTTTTTATATTTTAAAACACCTTTAGCTATAAAGTTAATAAAATATTAGGTGATTTTAAAAATATAACTATCAGCAGGAAAAGTACAGACCTCAAAGATCAAAGCCAAAGATGAGTTTTGAATTCTAAAAGATAGGCATGCTCTGAAACTAGGGCATGCCCAGTGGGTATGATGATCCTAAACAAAGAAGTTTCCCCCTAAAGACTTAATTATTTTAAAATAGTTTTTTGGCTTTACTACAAAATTAAATGGTTAATACACAACGCCCCACTTACCCATGTATTTATGTACTTATTGGTGTATCTGCTTTGTTAATGTACAGGATTCTTGTCACTCAAAACCCTTCCTGCATTTGCTACAGTGGATGTTCTTTGTGGTTTTTTTAGACTATTTGTCGGGTAAATGCACCTTGAAGTGTATCAGCCATTGTAATAGAGACATGACCCCTAGAGGTCACGCTTACTGGAAGTGAGATAAATGAAGGGTTAAAAACAAGAGCATTGGTTCTTGTGTTTGGAACTTTGCGAGTTTAGAAACAAAAAGGTCTTAAAGTTTTTTTTTTTCTTTTTTTCTCTTTAAGTGGAAATGAAAGGAGAATTATTATTTTTTCTTTAAATACTTTTCATAGTCTCAGATTTGTCATAAGTATAATTTTAACAACTCATTATATAGCAATAGTTTTATGAATTATGTTTTCAAACTTTAAGAAAACCGGTTGAGACAGATTTTGAAAAGTTTGTTCAGTAAGGTTTTCCCTGGAGAACGATTCAATTAAACATTTGTGAGATGTAATGAACAACAAAATATTTTTTAATTTGACAAAATCCTTTTGAATTAATTAATTAATTTACTAATTACACTTTAGTTACGTTGTATCCCCAGTGTAGCCCTTCTTAGTAGCTCTTCTTAGTCCCATATACCTCCCCTCTTCTCCCCCTAGGCCCCTTTCCTAGTCCCCTAATAGGGGAGGACCTCTCCCTCACCCTAGTTTATCAGATGTCATCAAGGCTGGCTGAATGAACCCCCAGCTCAAAGGAAGCACATAGGCTGCTCAGTTTCCAAGTGGGTTCCCTGGAGTAAGGGGAGCAGGGGCTGTCTCTGACATGAGCTCAGTGGATGGCTCTTTGATCACCTCCCCTGGAGTGGCAGGAAACAGGAAGATGATAAAATTCTTCTTGGTTCCTTAATCCTGCTTTCTGTGATCAACTAGTTAAATATTTCATGGTATTTTAATCTCAATGATAAAATACTTAAATAAAATTTTTAAAATATACATGAAATGTTCGAACTTTTGTAACTCTTCATATCATGGTAATTTTTTTTCTATTTTTCTAGAAAATCTGAATGTGGGCTAACAAGAACAAGACAATCTAGAACAGAAAGCCAGCACAATCTGTTAAATAAATGATACCCAATTAATTAATATGCGGCTCACTAACATAACTGTCACAAGAAAGTAGATTCCCACCTTGCAACAGTGAAGATTATGACCCTAAAGCCTTGATGTTAATACATCTCATTAACAAGGATCTAATCTGTTAGACCTCGCACAAATATGACTGTGCTAATAACTGCGAAATAACATGAAGTATGAGCATTTGTTATCTGATCTTATCTCAACTACTAGTGTGTTTCTCTACCACTACCCCAATACCCAAAGTAGAAAATAGGGTAGAAGTACACCTGGAAATGATGTACAAAGAATCAGAACGAGAAGCATTACTCACCATGTTTGTACACATAATGAAATTAAGGTTGAAATTAAGGTCTGAATGCACTCACTGGAGGCTTAGAACAGAAATGGAGAAGCTATTTCACACAGAAAAATAACCTATATACACACATACATAAATATGTATGTATATATGGACATAGGACCTCAGTCTATTTTAGAAGTCACCTAGGAAGAGTTGGAAGAAGTTTTTCTAAGGCAGTGAGGTTATGAGCCAGATGAACTTTAATAAGCTTTGTCAGCTATATAAGCCCGTGACATTTCCTTAGCATTCTAAATTATATTCCATTAGAGTGGATATATATATATATATATATACTATTTGTGAAGAAAGATCAGAATTCTTTTAGAATAGTTAAATATTTCTTTTTTCTAAATATTATTTCTTTAATATTTAGTATTAAATATTGAAGTATTAAATGTTAACATATTCCCATTCTTAAATTTCATATTAATAATATTAATGCTGAAGAACTAAAGAGTTGCTAAGCACTGAGCTTCTCAGATTTTTTTTTTTTACTTTTAGATGTTTATATGTATATGGTCTCACACGTGTGTAGACATGCTCACACGCATGTGCTGGAATGTGCAGCATGATGTGGAGACTAGCGTTTGGCTTCTCCTGTCTTTCTGGTTCACTCTACACTTTAATAACAAAGCCGGGGTCTCTTAATGAACACTGAGCCCACACTTGAATACTGTGGGCAGCTTGCTTGTGGGATTCTTGTCACCTCAGAAGCACTAAATTCCTGGTTTATAAGGTCCATATTCTCAAACTACAGAACAATCTCTCCAGCTTCTTCAAGTGAAAATTTCAATCAAAAGAGTCCAAAGCAAAGTCACTGGCTATCCTACTATAGTAATGACTCTAGAGGTGCAAGCAAATGCTTGAGAGAAACTTTAAACTCATTCTTTAGTGATTTTAAAACAAAGAGATGAAAGCATTATTCCACTTTCCAAAGCTTCAGAATTTTTATTGAGAAGTTTTTTTCATACACTATATACTCTGATCATGCATTCACCTCCACCAACATTTCTTAGATCTTCCTTTTCCTACCACCCACGCAATCCACACCCTTCTTATAGGACTTCCTTAGAAAACAAGAACATTTGCAAACAAGCAAAACACAAAAATAATAGATTTTTTCAAAACAAAGAAAAACTATAAGAAAAATTTTCATAACTCCCAAATTTTGATGACTGACATGGTTGAAATGAAGTTTATGTGTATTTATAAATACTTGCTTCATCTGTGTCCACTTATAACATCTCTAATTGCCGCCTTGTTTTAATTAATTTTTTATTTTTCATATTAATTACAGTTTATTCACTTTGTATCCCAGCTGTAGCACCCTCCCTCATCCCCTCCCAATCCCACCTTACCTCCCTCATCTCCTCCTATGACTCTCTCCGAGTCCACGGAATAGGGGAGGACCTCATCCCTTTCCATTGGACCCTAGCTTATCTGATCTTATCTGAACTCAAGGAGTTACCTCACAGGGTACGGTGATCAAAGAACAGGCAGGCCATTGAATGCATCTCAGGATAGCCTCTGTATCCCTTACTCGAGAACCAACTAGGAAACTGAGCAGCCTATGGGCTTCTCTTATGGAAGAAGAGGAAGATAAACCTGGAGAGGACAGGGACTCCACAAGGAGAATAACAGAGCCAAAAAACCTGCGCCCAAGGGGGGGGGGGGGATACAGAGACCGATACTTCAACCAAGGAACTTGCATGGAAAGAACTGCCTCCTTTTTCATAAAGCAACTTTAAATGACTGCACAGAAGAAACTGCTTATATTGTGCTGAGAATCAATGTATCTCTTGGCATTCCCATGGGTTAGGAAGCAAATGGGGTCAGTCTATTATACTGAGATTTATCGAGACTAATATGTTGTTAAAGATAAAATAGTAAAATTTATGAACAGTATTTTATGTGACAAATATGTTAATCTATAAATAACTGTCTTTATAAGTACATATATAGTTACCCAATTATAAAAATTATTATTTGTACAATTTAGTTTGGTGTTAGAATAAATTTCACTTTAAATAATTATATGAGCTATATTTGAAGACATTTTATCACATTTACACAATTTTTTTTAAATTTCACTATGCCATATTCCAGGATGCTAAAACTGGAGGAAAGTCGGAAACATTTTCACTGGGCACACAAGGCCCTGAATTTAAAGAAGTTGAGTGACATGACCCACACAGGTAATGTCTTTCTGACCAAAAATTTATAATCAATTGATGCTTTAAAATATGTACCAGTAAGTCTGCTCATTTTCTCTACTGTCCATTTTGTTTGGTGGTTTCCTTTACTTTTTCTATTCCTCCATTGACTGTAGTATTCCTGTTTAGTCTTGGAATAAAGATTCTGCCCCATATAACATATTTGGCCGGATCCACTAGTCTTCTGTTTTACGGAATATTTTAAGGAACAGTGGTATTGCTTTTGTGGTCAATACTTGGTAGAACTGAGCAGTGCTGCTCCACAGTGACAGGCAAAGAGCGAAGAGGTTTCATTACTGGGTGAATCTTGTCAATTTTAATAGTCAATTCTAGGCTCTTTGTTCAATATTCAGGCTTTTCAACTTAATCTGTATTTTATGGTATCAATCTTTTTAGTTTAGAGAGGTTGATAGCAATTACTAACATGTTTGGTTTATATGCTTTTAGGAGTAATACTTCTCTTTTCAGTTTTATTTTAACTATAAACTTGTAATTTACAATCTAGCTAAGAATCCATTTTTCTTTTAAAACTAGTTCTTCATTCATTAATCTTTCCTTAGTGTTGTTAGTATCTGTCATGTGTTTCCCCTTTAATCTTTATTAATTCTTTCTTTGTGCTATTTTTAATTTTAATTTACATTTGTTTCCCTAATGCCATAAGCAACCTTGCATTTTTTTTAAATTTTTCATTAATTACACTTTATTCATTTTGTATCCCCCCATAAGTCCCTCCCTCCTCCCCTTTCTGCATGCATGCCACTCCCCAAGTCCACTGATAGGGGAGGGTCTCCTCTTCTTTCTGATCTTAGTCTATCAGTTCTCATCAAAAGTGGCTGCATTGTCCTCTACTGTGGCCTGGTAAGGCTGCTCCCCCCTCAGGGGGAAGTGATCAACGAGCAGGCCAATCAGATTATGTCAGAGGCAATCCCTCTTCCCATTGCTATGTAACCCACTTGGAATTAACTTCATTTTAGTCTTCACATACAGGCTTCCATTCATTGTCCAAAATTTCCTTTTAACAGAGTTGTTGTTGGATCCCAGGAACCTGGGTTGTTGTATCTTTCTTTTCCTTTGTTTCAGGATATTTTCAGTCCTTCTTTGTTCATTTTTGATATACCAGCCTCCAGACTCCAGCAACAAGTTGTATTATATGGTGGCTCTGTCCCATTCTTCTTTCTTTCTGCTCTGATATCGCTATTAAACATCATACTGAAACTTCTTCAGTTCCACAGTTGTTACATTTTTTAATTTGTTTTTTTTTCCAAGTAATTTAAGAAAATTTTCATTCTTATGGGAATGCCTGCATTGCATGTATTTGGCTATTACATTTTATACATGTATACCATGTGCTTCAATCTTTCATCTCCCATTAAATTTTTTGTTCTCCTCAAATGCAAGGGCGATTAAGTCCTTCTTAAAATTTCCTCTTCTACTTTCATTTTTATATAAATTTTGGAGCTTTTATTTCATATAATTACAAATTTAAACATTTCTATAATCAAATATCAAATTTCCCTCAACCATGTCAATTCTACTGATGAAATCGGTAATTCTATCCTTCATTACTCTCATAATGCTTCTGCTGTCTAGCATTCCCTTTCATCATTTCATACTATTTTACCAATGGTTTTATATGCTTTCTCTGGTACTTTAAACATCTTTGCCATATCAGACAAAAATTCCAAAAGTGCAAAAGTTTCATATATTTCCCATTCACTAAAGAATTGAAGAACAGATGTAATGCTGTACATGAAACCTCCCCCAGTAAACAGAGATTTAGTGTATTCTGGTAAGTTTTAGAGGGAATAACATCATTCTACATTCCTGTGATGAAGTCTCGGTTTTTCAGTGATCTTATGACCTAGGTGTGAGAATTCACCAAGTGTTTATCAGACAAATTTTGTTTCACCAATTTTCCCATCCAGGTGGCATGAAATAAAAGTAGAGAGTTGGGATTGGAAATTCTTCCTCCTTTAAGTAACTTGAATAGATAAACACCATGCAGGTTAAATACTTGCAGAATACTATTCATGAGGAAACAATTTCTAATGACAAGATGGTGTAGCATTATTTTTAAATAAAGGTATTTTCTACCTCTCTTGCAGATGTACTAAGGAATTTTCTGTGATCTTTCCCAGGAGGATCATAGGGCTCCTGGAAATAAGAGCACTAATGTATGAGACACTCGTTAAGAAAAGTGTTGTCTTGATTTGCATTTTCAGACTTCTCCCCAGTCAGCTGTCAGCAATTCCTAAGTCCATGTTCAGATTTGTTCTGTGCTGTGTTGAAGTGCTGGAAGTTTCTTCTTGTTTATTTCTGTTCTGGGAAGCTGAAGGCAAGTGGTTTTCTGTAATTGCCTGTCCTTCAATTTTTGTGGCACCATTTTTCCCTATAATTGCAATTTCTGACAGATGTAAGAAAACTTGTTGATTTTTCATTTAGTTCAGCATTTTAGAGGGATGACTTCCAAGGTTTTTGCATGAAGGATTGGAAGCCACATTTACTTTTAATTTCAAACATTTAATTTCAAACAATGAAAAAATTCAGTTCCCAAGTTTTATTTGCTACACACAAAACATTTGACTCAGATTGTGAGCAATTTTATTTGATTACACCTAGCATATGGTTTTAAGTTATGTAACTCCAAAAATGGAAAAAGGATAAACTATAAACATTTTTAGCTATATTAATGTTGAATGTATTTTAGGCCATGCCTGGAAATTTCATATAATTACCTTGAAAAGAACAGAACTGTTCTAAAAGCTAAAATATCTAAATATTGATATCTAAAAGCTAGATATCAATAACAGTGGTGACCACAGAAAATAGAGAAATTTGTGAAGAGTAAAAGTATACTCCTATATAAAAATTGGTTCAAAGAACAAATGAAGGAAAATAAAATAAAATGTTGGAATATAATAAATATAAAAAAATAACAGTGAACAGAGTGAAAAGAAATAAAAGTATAATTTTATTATATCCCCAGATACTCTGAATCTGATAGAAGATTAAATAAAGACTATGCTTGATCTTACTGGTCAAGAAAAATTTTCTAAACACATATTGATGAAAAAGACATTATGATAATAATTGCTAAATTCAATCACATTATAATAAAAAGGTTTTATGTAGCATTAGCAAAAAGTGAAAGTTATCCCATAGAATGAGAAAAATTAATCAATATATCAGGTAGCATTAGTTATCTAAATATAGAAATAACTCAAAAATTGCATAACAAGTAAAGAAAAACCTAATTAAAACGGGCATGGCAAACCTAATTGATTCATTTACAAAAACAAATGAACAAGCAAAACAAAAATACTTCTACACCAAAAAGTTAAGGAATATCAAGGAAGAGATGTGGAAAGATTGTAGGAGCCACAGGATCAGGTAGATGTGGTAGAAGTTTTGGTTTTGTTAGGAAGATGTTTTTGTTGTCTCTTGAAGGGGGCATGGTTTTTGCCAACTGAGAAATATCCTCCAGTGGACTCTGAGAGGGTATAATAGTAGCAGAGGCAGGGAGAGAGAGACAGAGAGACAAAGACAGAGAGACATAGAGAAACAGAGACAGAAAGAGAGAGAAATGGTGCTTTGAGACAGTCTTAGAAATAAATACTTCAGGGAACACTACAAGGAAGCTGATGATGATTCATGCTGCTGCTATTTAATGTTTGCTATATTCTTTCTTTTTAAACTTAATTTATTTTTTCTTATTAATTAGAGTTTATTCACTTTGATCCCAGCTGTAGTTCCCTCTGGGAGAAATATTCTGGGCTCAGCCCAAGCTGTGTATTCATAAAGCTTTGGTAGATCTCCCATCTCATTTTATCATCTGAGGAAATAAAAACAACTTTTACATCTAGTACCCAACATTACTGGAGAAAGAGGAAACCCACCAGCATTGCAGAAAGCGGAATATATCTGACATAAAAACACATAGGACAAGAGACATCTGACAGAAAGTTTACAGAAGAGAAATTTGCCAGGAATAATCTCCAGAGGAATCATAAGTTCTGTGGATTTGATTGGAAGCCAAAGAGACTAAGGAGACTCAGAGACTGCAAGAGCCTCTGAGACAGCAAATCAAAGAAAAGCATACCAAAAGAGAATTTTAATCATGTAGACAAAGTTGTCCTGCGTTGGAAAATGAGAAACTCCATTTCGGGTTCCTTAAGTGTAGGAGTTGCAGGAATAGAATCATTAATTGAAAAAGCCATTGCAGAAAAAAAAAAAAAAAGAAAGAAAGAAAAAAGAAAAAAGAAAAAGCCATTGCAGTACTTATTCCAACTCTGAACACTGGAATAACCCCCCCCCCAGCTTTGTTTTTTCATCATCATCATCATTATTTTTTTTATTTTTTTATTTTATTTTTTTACCATTTATTCACTTTTTCTCCCAGTTGTAGCCCCCTGCCTCATCTCCTCCTGGTCCCACTCACCCTCCCTCTTCCTCTACTATTTATCTCCCTTAGTCCACTGATAAGGGAAGTCCTCCTCCCCTACTGTCTGACCCTAACCTATCAGGTCCCACCAGGACTACATGGATCCTCTTTCTCTATGGGCTGGCTGGTAACCCTACCAAGAAGGAGTGATCGAGGGACAGACAACCACGCTCATGACAGACACTCTTCTCCCCTTACTAGGAAACCCACATGGAGACTGAGCTGTCTATGGGCTACATTTGAGGAGATGGTCTAGGTCCTCACTGTGCAGGATCTTTCATTGATGCATCATTATATGCAGCACCCTCCCAGGCCCAGATTGTTTTTGCTCCGTTGGTCTCCTTGTGGAGCTCCTGTTCTCTCAGGGTCCTCTTATCTCCCCCTTCTCCCCTAAGGATCTCTGTGTTCTGTCCAAAGTTTGGTTGTGAATCTCTATACCTGCTTTGGTGCCCTGTTGGCTGGAGTCTTTTAGAGGTCATTCGTGTTAGGCTCCCATCCTGTTCCCTCTCTTCTACTGCTTCCAGTGTCCATCCTGTTTTCCCTTCTGAATGAGAATTAAGCATCTTCCCTAGGGTTCTCCTTGTTGTTTAGCTTCTTAGGTCTGTAGATTTTAGTATGTGTGTCCTATATTAATAATATTAATGCTAAAGAACTAAAGAGTTGCTAAGCACTGAGCTCCTCACTTAAGTGAGTATACACCATGTGTGTCTTTCTGCTTCTGGGTTACTTCACTCAGATGATCTTCTTTAGTTCCATCCATTTGCCTGCAAATGGTACTGGTCTAACTGGATGTCTACATGTAGAAAAATGCAAATATATCCATACTTATCACCCTGCACAAAAGTAAGGTCCAAGTGGATCAAAGACCTCAATATAAAACCTGATACACTAAATCTGTTAGAAGAAAAGGGGAAGAGCCTTGAACTCATTGGCACAGGAGAAACTTCCTGAACAGAACACCAAGAGCTTAAGATCTAAGATCAACAATCAGTATATGGGATCTCATGAAACTGAAAAAGCTTCTGTAAAGCACAGGACAAAGTCAACAAAAGAAAATGACAGCCCCTCCGAAATTTCTTTCTTTCTTTCTTTCTTTCTTTCTTTCTTTCTTTCTTTCTTTTTGCCAAAAATAGTTTTTAATAGAATTTATTTTTAGACCAATTTTAGATTCATACAAAAAAACTGAATAAAAAGTACAGAGATTCCCATATACCACTGGCCCTCATTCATGCATTCCTCCCCATGCTCAGCATAGCTCACCAGGCTGGAATGTTTGTGAGATCATGACCCTTCATTGACTAATTGTCATACAACACCCACAGCTTCTGTTAGAGCTCATTCTTAGAATTTGTATGTTTAATGGCTTTGGGAAATTTATAATGACATATACCCATGATAATAGTCTCTCAGAGTAGTTTCAGTGCCCTAAGGATCCTCAGTTTCCAATCTTTATATATCCCCGCTCAAAAATGTTGAAAAAATAAGTGTATATCAACAAACAAAATACTGGTACAACTAAAACAAAAGCTATTATAAGACAAAATCTTGAGAGAAAAGAGAAAAAGGAAATAAGAGAATAGGAAGCATTTAAGTTTGAACCTATGGTAACTAACTAAATTAAGGATGAAGACAGACAGTCCACTGAAACTGCCGTGTACCATCCATTAATAAAATTGAGGAAAGGAAACTGCCTGCTCTCGCTTTTCCAGTTACCAGGTTACAAACGCCAGAAAATGATGAAAGTTCACAAAATGAAAAGCCAATCTGGAATCCTGTTAAAATACAAGATCTTAAACATTTTAAAGAATCAGTAATGACTTTTGGAAAGCACTGCCCCTATGTGAGAACGATATTAATTGCCTTGGCTACCCAAAACAGGATTATACTCCAAGACTGAAAAGATTTAACAGCAGCTGTACTGGAATCTGGTTCACAATTGCAATGGCTGACATGGTGTCAAGAAGAAGCTGCAATCATGGAAAATTGTAATAGGTTTAAAGGTGTTAATATCCTGAATATAAATTGTTAGGTGAAGGTCAATTTGCTGTTTTAGGACAGTAGATTCAATCTGGTGACTCTATTAATATACAGCATACTTTAATAGCTTAAAGAGCTTGGGATAAGGGTGGAGGCACAAGGAAAAAGGTCAGTGTCATTCACAGAGTTTACAAAGACCCAGAGAGACTTTTACTGATTTCTTAACTAGACTACATTCACTATAGACAGGGTAATATCAGATGCAGATGGGAGACAAGTATTAATAGAAACTTCATCTTTTGAAAATTCAAATGCAGAATACGAAACAAAACAAAACAAAACAGTTTTTAGATCTTTAAAAGCTCAATCATTACCCATTGATGAGCAGATTAGAACTCATGCTGATATTGACCCTAAAGACAAACACTGGACAATAATCATAGATGCCAAAATGTTCCTTGTTTTGACTATTGGAGATAAGGTCATTTTAAAAAGGGATTTTAGACAAGGTGTTCTTAGAGACTTCTCTGGAAGGTCTCAGTGTTTTTGCATTTAGGGAAGGTCTGATCTGCATAAACATGGGAATAATGAATTCAGATCAGCAAGAGATGTGCTAGGTAATCCCTTATTATAGGAAGTTCCCTAAGTGCTAATCCTGTAAGTAACTGAACCTCCCTAGTGGGGTTTGCTCGTACCCGGGCAACAAACAACACTAGCCAGGTACTTTCTGTCAGCAGTCCGCAGTGGAATTAGAGAAACCCGAACGAGGTGTTAGAGATCATAGGGAAGAACTGCCCTAGACTTAGTCATAAGCAACAATCTCCCACTGTCACCAAACATTCAATGCAATAAAATGCTTACTGGAGTTCATGGACCTTTACACGCAAAGACATTATTAATTATTTCAGGGAGAAGCAGCCTCATATCTAAAGAATTCATTGTGCATCCAGGAATTGAAGATAAAGACTTCATAAAGAGACTGAGATTATGGTTTACATAAAGAAAAAAAATATGTAGTTGAAAGCAGAAGGTGAGATTGCTCAGCTTTTACTCTTTCCATTTGTCAAACTGCTAAAGCAACTCCAATTGAAAGAATAGTATTTGGAAGTACGGGAAGAGAGTTTTTATTTGGCAAACTGTTATCAATGACCACAGATAAAAATGAAAATAAAAATTAAATGGTATGGAAGTAGAAGGTTTTGAGCACAGAGGAGCTGATGTAAGTATCTCAAGAGAACCTAGGAAACCCTTCAGAAAGTATTTTGATAGTAATTTGTAGGGACTGGAACATGAACTCAAGGAAAATACAGTATAAGACAAAGTAAATGTGTGGCACTGGAAGGTCAAACAGGAAAACGAAAGACTTCTGTGGCCATTAACCTATGGGGATGTGGTCTTCTACAACAATGGGGAGCTCAGATAAATATTTCTTTCATTTCAGAAAGTGGATACCTATTTTAACTATCTCTGTTCATTGACATCTAATGAATAGGGTATGATGATTTCTATGTAGTGCCTGAATATCTGATTTAAAATATAAAAAATGCTACCTCTTGATATGTGTGGATTCATAACAATCCAATCCTAACTATATAAATTAAAATGTGAATAAAATTTGCTGAACAACAAAGGATTACAGAAAAAAAAACTGCTAAATTAGATAAACCTATATACTTTAAAGATGTTTTAGCATCAAAATGGAAGTCAGGGAATGTGTTATTTTGGATTACTTAGGTGGAAAAGCTCTGGGCTCATCTCAAGCCATGTATTCATAAAGCTTGGCTAAGGCTCTCATTTCATGCCCAACATTTATATGGCAGTTTGAAGAGAATGGTGCTTATAGACTCATATAATTGAATTATAGGTGCTTAGATGCTGGAGCTATTTTGAGAAAGATTATCAGACATGGCCTTGTTGTTGGAGAAAGTGTGTAATTGTTGGTAGGCTCCAATAATTAAAAAAAAAAAAAACATGCCAGTCCCAGTCTTTATTTGCTTTTAATTTGTGGATCATAATGTAAGTTTTTAACTATTGCCCTGGTAACATGCCTGCCTGTCTGATGCCTGCTCCCCACCATGATAGTCATGGCAAGAAGAGTGCTAATAAATATTTTCTTTTATAAATTGCCTTGCTCAGGGTGTTTCCTCACAACAGGAAATTTAAAAAGACAAATTACCAGAACATATCTGTGATTAAATTTTGCAGTATGTCTTCCTGTTATGAGTAAAATAAAAATCAAAAGAGGCATAAAATTAATAATCAAAGGTTTGGAATATTCTCAGCTTAGCTATGTCATAAAGAATGAAGATACCTTTGAGGAGCAAACACCCCAAGCAAGGCACACTCAGAGACATACCTGGGCAAACATTTGATGAGGTATTTATAGATAGTGTCATAGTTACTTTTCTACTGCTTGGATCAGACACAAAGTCCAAGGCAACTTACGAAAAATATTTTTATTAATTTTTATATTTTTTATATTAATCACAAGTTATTTTCTTTGTATCCCTGCCTTAGCCCCCTCCCTCATTCCCTCCCAACCCCACCATCCCTCCCTCATCTCCTCCCTGACCCCACAAAAGAAAATTTTAATTGGGATTAAAATTTCAAAATACTAGAATCTAGGGTGGCATAATGAGCACATTGTATCAGGAACAGATGGGCACTTACATTGTGATCCACAACTAGGAGGCAGAGAGAAACACAGAATGGCCACAGTCTTTTGAAACTGTAAAGCACACATCCAACTCTGCAGTGCTATACCTCCTAACTCTCAAATAATTCTTCAGCTGGGAACCCACTTCTCAAACATACGAGCTTATGAGGGTCATTCTCATTACAACCACCACAGACAGAACACAGGGTTATTATTTATCACAATAGAATGATGACTCAGAAAGCATTATACATATAAATGTATATAAAGCATATATATATATATATATATATACATAAGGCATTTTATATATGCAAAATACTTTCTGGGATATATATATATATATATATATATATATATATAGAGAGAGAGAGAGAGAGAGAGAGAGAGAGAGAGAGAGAGAGAGAGA
>NW_026585580.1:6807513-6831045 GCF_907164565.1 Psammomys obesus | reverse complement strand
AGAGAGAGAGAGAGAGAGAGAGAGAGAGAGAGAGAGAGAGAGAGAGAAGGGGTTTCAACATGTGTAGCCCTGGCTGTCTGTGCTAGAACTCCTAGAACTCACTTTGCAGACTAGGCTGGCCTCAAATCACAGAGAATTGCCTGCCTCTGCCTTCCAAGTGTTGCAATTAAAGGCATGCGCCTCCATGCCTGGCTCCATTTTAGAGATTTTTCAGGACTGTCTTTGGTAGACCCCACAAGGGCCACAAGCTGTAAAGTTATATGCTCCATGTTGGAGCTATCACAACTGCAATGCAAATAAACAGAGTATTGCCACCTCCACCTAGATTTCAAATACTACCAGTGTGAGCTATGGGTCTATACAAGGAAGTGCTGCAGGAACAGGACCATTGTAAAATACCCCCTCTAGTATAACATCCAGAGATATGTAAGAACAAGGCATTAAATACGCCTTATACAATGTTCACAGTGTAATATATAAGGATTTGTATGACAGAATCAGTAGAGAAAGCCTTTACCATGGCAAATCCTCTGCTGCTGTAAAGTTGGAATCACTACGGTCCTGTTCTGAAGCCTAGAATGAAGTTCCGTTTTAGAGAAACAGATTTAATAATCTATTCTCAATCTTTTATATTGATATACATCAGTATACATCAATGAATATTTCAATAAAATATAATCTATTTCTTCAATTTTAAATATACCCATTTGTTTAAAATACTAATTTAAAGGTAGAAGAATTTACAAGGTGCAAAACTGAATTGTGTTTACAATTATCTAAGATGTAAATTTTGTTGTATATTCAAGGATATGGAGAAATACAATAAAGATTAACCGGTTTCCAAATACAAAATCTAGTTTAAACAGCAAGCATTTATGAAGTACTTAATTATTCCTGAGGGGCCTTTATAAAACTCTGTTTTAATTTTAATATTCCTTGTTGGCTTAATGAGTTTGTTTTAAATAACATGCACTCCAGAAGATAGTCAGTTGTTTATTTTCCGAACAGCAAATGTATGTAAAGCACCTCTAGCTTAGTAGCTTCAATGAAATATATAAAAAACCAATGCACAGAAGTGATATATCAGAAGTAATCACAACACAGTGATTTTTTTTTTTTTTTTTTTTCTGTATGGTTTTGATCACGCTGTTTGGGGACTCTATTTTGACAGCTAGCATCATCTTTCACTTGTATAACAACGTTGAATGCCGCAATATCTCAAGAGTTTGATAAGTACTTATTGAAAGAACAAATGAGTAAATGATTAGATAAATGAATAAATCTCTTGCCCAACTGACAGTTAAAGAATAGTTGTGTTATTGTTCAGCATAAAGTAAACCTCTGGATAAAATCGAACACAATATTTCTTGCTTTTAGCCACAGTGGAATATCTGTGTGTTGAGAGATAGTCCAGTCTATGCCTGTCCACACTCCTAAGAAAGATAAATGGAAACAGTGCTTTCTCCTTTGCCTCTGTCCTATTTCTGACCACAAAAGCTGTCACCGTGATCTATTAACGTTGTGGATTTCTTTCTTCAGTCCAAGTGACAAGATGGCTATTTTTGAAATAAGTTCTATCTTTTTTTTTTTTTTTTTTTGTTACAGGCACAATGAATGATTAAAGGTTTCAGTGCTGAGAATTACCAAACCTTTGTCTAAGAATATAGGCGATCTTAAAGTTGACTTACTGTGATAAGAAGAGAGAGGAGACTTTTCACCCCATCTGTCTGCTCAAAATGGACAAGATATGATATGATAGGCAGTAATGAAAGGCAAGAGTTATTCCTTTTCTACTTTCAGTGGAAATTTCTTTTATGGAACAGAGAAGTACATTACTCCAAGACTAACTCCTAAGAAGAAAGAAGATAAATCTAGAGTCAGAGTAAAATCTCATCAATCTTATCTCACAGGAATTTTTAAGTCTGTCTGCATTTCTTTTGCTATCTTTAATGTAGGGGACACTTGTCACAACTCTGGTAAAAACTGAAATTAAGACCTTATGTATGTAAGTTAAACTAAAATTAGCATCTTACCTATTAATTATGCTCAGTAAGATCATTTCTTTGAATTTTAGTTCCCTAGTAATGCAGTAAATTATGGTTTTGAAGACTATCATCTAATAATATAATATGGGCATTATAATAATTTTGCATTAGAGGTGAACATTTTATTTGAAAGTTTACTTTAAAACTCTGTACCTGGTAGAAAATATTATTTGCAGTAGAAGTTGAGAACATTATCCAACAGTGATGCCAGTAATAGTCATGAAACGGAAAAGTTTTCTAGATTAAAAATGAACCACTCACTTGGGGAGGTGCATGCATGAAGAAGGGGGAGGGAGGATGGGATTGGGAGGGGAGGAGGGAGGGGCTTATGGGGGGATATAAAGTGAATAAAGTGTAATTAATAAAATAAACACACACACACACACAAATTAACCACTCTACAAACCTTAACACGCTTTAGATAGAAGTAGAAAGAGTTGTACCACTGAAACAAATATTATCATGAAAACACGAGGCTCACATGAGTATGAGAGATCTGAACACATTTTCTCTCTCTCTCTCTCTCTCTCTTATCCCAGAGACTGAAGTTGGAACCTCATACATTCTACATAAGCATTTTCCCACCAAGCCTTAGCAGCCATGTGATTGTTTCAACTTAAATTTTTATTGCAGTTTAGGGTAAAGTAGAAGTTATTATGTAGTCCAATCTTGCCTAGAACTTCTGCCAATAAACCTGCCCTTTGCCAGTGCACTGCCCTGCAAGTCCTCACCAGGCTTGCTGCACTGGTAGTATCCAAGTTCTGGTGACTTCCCAATACCCACTATACCAGGAACATCCATGGACAACCAGATGGCAAAGGTCCAGCCTAAGAATATAATCAGCCAAACGCCAGGGCAATATGGAACCTTCAGAGCACAGCTATTCTACTGCAGAGAGCCTTGGATATATCCTAACACAATGGAAACACAAGAAAATTACTTTAAATACAATCTTATGAACATAATAGAGGCCTTTAAGGAGGAGATGAATAAATCCTTTAAATAAATACAGGAAATACAATTAAAACAATTCAAATGCTTATAAAAAATATAAGAAGCACGGGGAATCTTAAGAAAGAAGGGGGAGATAGTAAGACCTGGAGAGGACAGGAGCTCCACAAGGAGAACAACAGATCCAAAAAATCTTTGCAAAGATGTCTTTTCTGAGACTGATACTCCAGCCCAGAACCACTCATGGAGATGACCTAGAACACCTGCACAGATGTAGTCCATGGCAGTGTAGTGTCCAAGTGGGTTCCGTAGTAACTGGGACAGGGACTGTCTCTTACATGAACTGATTGGCGTGCTCTTTAATCACCTCCCCCTGAGGGAGGAGCAGCCTTACCAGGCCACAGAGGAAGACAATGCAACCACTTCTGATGAGACCTGATAGGCTAGAATCAGAAGGAAGGAGAGGAGGATCTCCCCTATCAGTGGACTGTGGAAGGCACACTGATGGGGAAGAGGGAGAGAGGGTGGAATTGGGAGGGGAGGAGGGAGAGAGCTAGAGGGAGGATACAAAGTAAATAAACTGTAATTAATAAAAATAAAAATAAAATTAAAAAATACGAGAAGCATACAGAACACTACTAGATTCATCCAGAAGGGGGAGAAACACTAAATTCTGTACACCTAAAGAAGATAAACAAGAGGACCTGGGGTAAGATGATCAACCCTCACTTAGAAAGACAAATGGGATGGACATTGGAAATAGGAGAAAACAAGTAACAGGACAAGAGCCTACCACAGAGGGCCCCTGAAAGACTCTACCTAACAGTGTATCAAAGCAGATGCTGCTATTCATAACCAAACCTTGGGCAGAGTGCAGAGAATCATATAAAAGAAGGGGGAGGTAGTATGACCTGGAGAGGACAGGAGCTCCACAAGGACCAAATATATCTGGACCCAGGGGTCTTTTCTGAGACTGATTCTCCATCTAAGGACCATGTATGGATATAACCTAGAACCCCTGCTTTCATGTAGCTCGTGGTAACTCAGTATCCAAGTGGGTACCCTACGAAGAGGAACAGGGACTGTCTCTGGCATGAACTCTATGACTAGCTCCTTGACCTTCCCAGCCCCCCGTGAGAGAAGCATACTAGCTAGGCCACAGAGGAGGACATTGCAGCCAGTCCTGGTGGGACAAGCTTTTCTCTAAGCCCAAGATGCTACCTGATGACATCCTTAGCTTTTGGGTTGGTAGAATAAGAATCTGCTAAGTTCATAGCTTTCAAAAACTTTTTATCTTTTAGTCAAGAACAAATTATAGTTTCGATAATAGAGGTGGGCAAGGAATGGCTTGGGAATCAGGGTGCTAAAGCTAGCCCCCAGTGAGGGAATTAGCTCCCGGGCCTGTAGTATCCTAACCTCTCCACATCACTGCAGTGTTAGTCAATCAGTCTCTGTAGAAACAGTTTCTTTCCAGCAATATGCACTGATAGCCGAGAGCCACCAAAATTGTCTCTTGAGCTAATGCTCACACAATCCATTGCTTACTCTCCCTTGAGGAACCCCGAACCTGCACCTAGGTACATTTCACACTCATCTCTTAGAAGCCCAATTTTGTGCTCTCAGGTGTGTCTTTTTTTTCCCGAGCCTCTCTCTTTCACTTAATCCTTATGCTTTTTTCTTTTATTTAATTTCTATTAATTACAGTTTATTCACTTTGTATCCCAGCTGTAGCTCCCTCCCAATCTCCCTCTCCCTCCCTCATATCCTCCTATGACCCTTCCCCAGTCCACTGATAGGGGAGGTCCTCCTCCCCTTCTTTTCTGATCCTAGTCTATCAGGTCTCATCAGGGCTGGCTCCATTGTCTTCCTCTGTGGACTGGTGAGACTGCTCCTCCCCCCCTCAGGTGGAGGTGATCAAAGACCCAGCCACTGAGTTCATGTCAGAGACAGTCTGTGTTCCCCTTACTAGGGAACCTACTTGGACACTGAGCTCCCATGGGCTACATCAGTACAGGAGTTCTAGGTTATATCCATGCATGGTCCTTATTTGGAGTATCAATCTCAGAAAAGAACCCTATGCCCAGATATTTTTGCTTCTGTTGCTCTCCTTTTGGAGCTCAGGTTCCCTCCAGGTCTTACTATCTCCCCCTTCCTTCATAAGATTCCCTGCACTCTGCCCAAAGTTTGGCTATGAGTCTCAGCATCTTTTTTGATACCCTGCTTGGTAGAGTCTTTCAGAGGCCCTCTGTAGTAGGCACCTGTCCTGTTCCCTGTTTTCTCCCTCTTCCAATGTCCATCTCATTTGCCTTTCTGAATGAAGATTGAGCATCTTACCCAAGGTCCATCTTCTTGATTAGTTTCCTTAGGTATACAGATTTTAGTATGTTTATCCTATATTATATGTCTAATATCTACTTATAAGTGAGTATATACCGTGAGCATCTTTCTGCTTCTGGGATAGATCACTCAGGTTGGTCTTTTCTAGATAACACCATTTGCATTTAAATTTCATGATTTCCTTGTTTTAATTGCTGAGTAGTATTCCATTGTGTAAATGTACCACAATTTCTGTATCCATTCCTGATATCCAACTGAAGAACGTCAGCAGCAGAGATTTTTAAATTCACGCAAAACAACAAAAATATTGGGTCTTTTGAGAACTCATTATAATTATATAAAACACATGTCTAAATAAATCCATGTTTATTTTATATATCTGCCTTTCAATCAGTATTCAATTAGTACTTAAACCAATAAATTAAAAGTATGATACAATAAACAAAGTAGGTTCAGTGCTTTTATATTGCTGTCTTCAGAAACTTTCATTCTTATGTTAAATTTTTTATTTGGAGAAATATCATAAATATAAAAATATAAATAGGACAATAACAATAAATCCTAATGAACAAGCCATCCAAATTAATTATCAACTTCTGGGAAATTTTGTCTCATATATAATGTAAATTACTTCTTCAATACATCTCCCTTTTTAAACTGAATATAATTTTTTCTACAATTTATTTTCATAAGTTTCCAATTCCCCAACTTCTTCTACATCTTCCCCATTTCTTCACACATTAAACCCCAAACTGCATACTTTATTTTGTCCTTCACTTTGGAAGACAGACAAAACAAATAAAAAGGAAAGAAAAGCATAACACTCAGAGAGAAACAAAATCCACAAAGACATAAAACTGTAAACTATAATAAACAACCAAATAATTTTGTTTTCATTAGAAATATCCCTATCAGTGGACTTGGGGAGTGGCATGCATGCAGAAAGGGGGGGGGGGGGGGGGGGACCAGGAGGGGAGGAGGGAGGGGCTTATGGGGGGATACAAAATGAATAAGCTGTAATTAATAAAAGTTAAATAAAAAATTAAAAAAAGAAAGACATATACAAAAAAACAAGGGCACAAAAATGTTTTGAAAAATACCATTAAGTTTATTTTGTGCTTGCTGGGCCTTAGGTGTGGCTTGTATACCTAGTGAGTTCCTGTTTCAGAAAACTGTATTTTCTTTGCATGTGGCGTCACCTGGAGATAGCTACTTGGTTAGTGATGTATGTTGTGCCGAATTTCCCCTCTTGACCCTGAGACTCCATCGGGCTTGGACCTGTGCAGTTCTTATACATGATTCCACAGACGCTGTAAGCTCCTAAGTGTGTCAGTCCTATTGTGTCAGGAAGACACTGTTTCCTCAGAGTCATCTACTACTTCAGGCTCTTAGAATCTTTCTGAATCATTTTCTGAGCCTGAGGTAAGGGGTGAGCCACATAGTCTTAATTGATAGTAGAAAATGGCGCCAGCCAGTCATTAAGATACTCTCAAATTTGTCTCTGAAGCCTTAAAAATCAGGGCTCCATCATCATAATTGTTTTCAACATTCTTATATCCTAAGCTCCTACAAAAGTAGCAAATGACACCATTTGCCTGCAAATTTTGTGATTTCCTCGTTTTTAATTGCTGAGAAGTATTTCATTGTGTAAATGTACCACACTTTCTGTATCTATTCCTTAGTTGAGGGACATCTGGATTGTTTCCAGATTCTGGCTATTATGAATAAAACTGCTATGAACACGGTTGAGCAAAAGTCCTTGTTGTATTAATTGAACATATTTTGGATATATACCTAGGAGTACTATAGCTGGATATTGAGGACGCACTATTCCAAATGGTCTGAGATAACACCAGAGACTCACAGCCATACTTTGGGCAGAGTGGAAGGAATCTTCTTCCTTTTAAAATTTTTTATTTAACTTTTATTAATTACAGTTTATTCATTTTGTATCCCCCCATAAGTCCCTCCCTCCTCCCCTCCTGGTCCCACCTTGCCCCCCCTTTCTGCATGCATGCCCCTCCCCAAGTCCACTGATAGGGGAGGTCCTCCTCTCCTTCTTTCTGATCTTAGTCTATCAGTTCTCATCAGAAGTGGCTGCATTGTCAGGGTTCTAGGTTATCTCCATGAATAGTCCTTGGTTGGAGTATGAGTCTCTGGGAAGTTCCCTGTGTTCAAATTTTCTTGTTCTGTTGCTCTCCTTGTGGAGTTCCTGTCCTCTCCAGCTCTTACTATTTCCCATTTCTTACATAAAATTCCATTCACTGTGCCCATCAGTTGGCCATCAGGAAGGAATCTTATGAGAGAAGGGGAAAATAGAAAGACCTAGAGGGGACAGTAGCTACACAAGGAGAGCAACAGACCAAAAAATATGGGCCCATGGGTCTTTTCTGAGATTGAAACTCCAAATAAGGACCATACATGGAGATAACCTAGAACACCTCCACTGATGTAGCCCATGGTAGCTCAGTGACCAAGTGGGTTCCCTAGTTTCAGGAACAGGGACTGTCTCTGACATGAACTTAGTGGCTGGCTCTTTGATCACCTCCCTGTGTTGGGGGAGCAGCTCTATCAGGCCACAGAGGAATACAATGAAGACAGTCCTGATTAGACCTGATAGGCTAGGCTCAGAGGGAAGGGGAGGGAGGACATCCCCTATCAGTGCACTTGGGGAGGGGCATGGGAGGAGATAAGAGAGGAATGGTTGGATTGGGAGGGGATGAGGGACTACAGCTGGGATACAAAGTGAATAAACTGTAATTTATTAATAAATAAAAAAATAATACATTTAACAAACAAATAGCAAATGACAGTCAATGGCTTTTCTAGCTCAAAGTTCCAATGAATTTCCATACTTTTTTTCAAAATAATATGATCAGGTTTGTCAGAGCAATATTCCACATGTGGCACTGGCTTCCATTTCTGTTTCAGTTAGGTTACTATTGTGATGAAACACCATGACCGAAAGCCACATAGGAAGAAAGGGTTTATTTGGCTTAACATGTCTATACAGCTATTCATCATCAAAGGAATTAAGAACTCTAACTCAGAACAGAACACTAACTCAGAAAGGCAGGAGTGATCCAGAGTCCATGGAGCAGTGATGCTTACTGGGCTGTGCTTCATGGATTTGAACAGCCATTTTTTTAATTAATTTATTTATTTTATTTTTTATTTAACTTTCATTAATTACACTTTATTCATTTTGTATCCCCCCATAATCCCCTCCCTCCTCCCCTCCCGATCCCACCTTCCCTCCCCCTTCTTCACGCATGCCCCTCCCCAAGTCCACTGATAGGGGAGGTCCTCCTCTCCTTCCTTCTGATCTTAGTCTATCAGTTCTCATCAAAATTGGCTGCATTGTCCTCTACTGTGGCCTGGTAGGGCTGCTCCCCCTTCAGTGGGAGGTGAACAAAGAGCAGGCCAATCAGATTATGTCAGAGGCAGTCCCTCTTCCCATTACTATGCAACCCACTTGGACACTGAACTGCCATGGGCTACACCTGTGCAGGGGTTCCAGTTCATCTCCACAAATAGTCCTTGGTTGGAGTATGATTTTCTGGGAAGTTCCCTGTGTTCAAATTATCTTGTTCTGTTGCTCTCCTTGTGGAGTTCTTGTCCTCTTCAGCTCTTGCTGTTTCCCACTTCTTACATATAATTCCATTCATTCTGCCCACAAGTTGACCATCAGGCTCAGCATCTGCTTTGATAGTCTGCAGGGCAGAGGCTTTCAGAGGCCCTCTGAGGCAGGTTCCTAAGTTGTTTCCTGTTTTCTTCTTCTGGCTTTCAGAGGCCCTCGGTAGCAGGTTCCTAGGTTGTTTCCTGTTTTCTTCTTCTTCTGATGTCCATGCTCTTTGCCTTTCAGGATGGGGATTGAGCATTTTAGTTAGGGTCCTCTCTTTTGCTTAGTTTGTTTAGAGGTACAGATTTGAGCAGATTTGTCCTATGTTCTCTGTTTATATGAGTGAGTATATACCATGTGTGTCTTTTTGCTTCTGAGACAGCTCACTCAGGATGATCCTTTCCAGGTACCACCATTTACCTGCAAATTTCATGATTTCCTTATTTTTAATTGCTGAGTAATACTCCATTGTATAGATGTACCACAATTTCTGCATCCATTCTTGAGTTGAGGGGCATCTGGACTGTTTCCAGCTTCTGGCTATTACAAATAAAGCTGCTACAAACATGGTTGAGCAAATGTCCTTTTTGTGTACTTGAGCCTCTTTTGGATATATCCCTAGGAGTGGAATGGCTGGACCTTGACGAAGCGCTATTCCTAATTGTCTGAGAAAGCTCCAGATTAATTTACAGAGTGGTTGAACAAGTTTACATTCCCACCAGCAGTGGAGAAGAGTTCCCTTTTCTCCACAACCTCTCCAGCATGTGTTGTCTCTTGAGTTTTTGATCTTGGCCATTCTGATGGGTGTAAGGTGAAATCTCAGGGTGGTTTTGATTTGCATTTCCCTAATGGCTAATGAGGTTGAGCATTTCTTTAAGTGCTTCTCTGCCATTCGATATTCCTCTAAAGAAAATTCTCTGTTTAGCTCTGTTCCCCATTTTAAGTGGATTTCTTGGTTTGTTGATTTTCAGCTTGTTTAGTTCTTTATATATACTGGATATGAGTCCTCTGTCAGATAAAGGGTTGGTGAAGATTCTTTCCCAATCTGTAGGCAGTCGCTTTGTTTTGATGATGGTGTCCTTTGCTTTGCAGAAGCTTTTCAGTTTCGTGCAGTCCCATTTATTGATTGTTGCTCTAGAGCCTGTGCTGTTGGTGTTCTGTTCAGGAAGTTTTCTCCTGTACCAATGAGTTCTAGGGTATTCCCCACTTTTTTTTTTTTCTAGCCGATTTAATGTGTCTAGTTTTATGTTGAGGTCTTTGATCCACTTGGACTTTAGTTTTGTGCAGGGTGATAAGTATGGATCTATTTTCATTTTTCTACATGTAGACATCCAGTTGGACCAGCAGCATTTGTTGAAGATGCTATCTTTTTTCCATTGTATGGTTTTGGCATCTTTGTCAAAAACCAGGTGTCCATAAGTGTGTGGGTTTATTTCTGGGTCTTCTGTTCAGTTCCATTGATCCACCATTCTGTTTCTATGCCAGTACCATGCAGTTTTTATAACTGTTGCTCTATAGTACAGCTTGAGATCAGGGATGAAGATACCTCCAGAAGATCTTTTATTGTAGAGGATTGTTTTAGCAATTCTCGGTTTCTTGTTATTCCATACGAAGTTGAGAACTTTTCTTTCCAGGTCTGTAAAGAATTGTGTTGGCAATTTGATCGGAATTGCATTAAATCTGTAGATTGCTTTTGGTAAGATGGCCATTTTTATTATGTTAATCCTGCCAAGCCATGAGCATGGGAGATCTTTCCATATTCTCATATCTTCTAATTCTTTCTTCAGAGTCTTGAGATTTTTTCATACAAGTCTTTGACTTGCTTGGTTAGGGGTACACCAAGGTACTTTATGTCATTTGTGCCTATTGTGAAGGGTGTTGTTTCCCTAATTTCTTTCTCAGCCCTTTTGTCTTTTTTATATAGGAGTGCTACTGATTTTTTTTTTTTTGAGTTAATTTTTTATCTGGCCACTTTGCTGAAGGTTTTTATCAGCTGTAGGAATTCCCTGGTAGAGTTTTTGGAGTCACTCATGTATACTATCATATCATCTTCAAATTGTGATAATTTGACTTCTTCCTTTCCCATCTGTATCCCCTTGATCTCCTTCAACTGTCTTATTGCTCTAGCAAGGACTTCCAGCACAATGTTGAAGAGATATGCAGAGAGTGGGCAGCCTTGTCTTGTCCCTGATTTCAGTGGGATTGATTTAAGTTTCTGTCTGTTCAGTTTTATGTTGGCTATAGGCTTGCTGTATATTGCCTTTACTATGTTTAGATATGTGCCTTGTATCTCTGATCTCTCCAATATTTTAAACAATAATGGATGTTGGATTTTGTCAAATGCTTTTTCAGCATCTAGGGAGATTATCATGTGTTTTTTTTTTCTTTCAGTTTGTTAATATGGTGGATCACATTGATGGATTTCCTTATATTGAACCACTCCTGCACACCTGGGATGAAGCCTACTTGGTCATGGTGGATAATATCTTTGATGTGTTCTTTCTTGTATTCGGTTTGCAAGTATGTTTCTTGTTAAGTATTTTTGAATCAATGTTCATAAGGGAGATTGGCCTGAAATTCTCTTTCTTTGTTGAGTCTTTGTGAGGTTTAGGTACCAAGGTGACTGTGGCTTCATAGAATGAGTTTGGTAATGTTCCTTCTGTTTCTATTTTGTAGAATAGTTTAAAGAGAATTGGAGTTAGCTCTTCTTTGAAGGTCTGGTAGAATTCTGCGCTGAAGTCATCTGGTCCTGGGCTTTTTTTGGATGGGAGACTTTTGATGACCACTTCTATTTCTTTTGGGGATATAGGACTATTTAGTTGATTTACCTGGTCCTGATTCAGCTTTGGTAAGCCTCTATTTCAAGCTATGCCACTCCTGGGAATATATTCAAAGAATATTCCATCTTACCAAAAGGACACTTGTTCAACTGTATTCAGATCAGCTGTAATTATTATCAGCTGTAAATATTTCTCACTATTATAATAGTGAGAAACTGGAAACAACCTAGATATCCCTCGGCTGAAGAATGGATAAAGAAAAAGTGGTACCTTTATACAATGGTAAAAAAAAATGACGCTATGAAATTTGCAGGCATATGAAAGGAACTCAAAAAAAAATCATCCTGAGAGAAGTAACCCAGACCCAGAAAAACAAACATGATGTTTGTTCACTTATACGTGGTAGATATTAGCTGTTACTTAAAGGATAATTCATAGACTCAGAGAAGCTAAGTGACAAGGAGTGCTCAATGTAAGTCACATGTATCTGTCTGGGAAGTAGAAATAGAACAAATTTTTTGGGTAAACTCTGGGTAAGTGGGGAAGGAAACAGCTTGTATCAGTAGGAAGGGGATTGAGGGAGAGAGTATAGGATGAGACTTCTGGAAATGGAGGACATTTGGAGGGCAATGTAGAAATCTAGTGAAGGAAAATTTGACTGAAATCTACAAGGGTGACCCTAGCAAGGGCTCTATTAATGGGGGAATAAGGAGCCTGAACAGGCCATCTTCAGTACTTAAGTAAGGCTTCCAGCAATGAAACTGGAACACCAACACAAAACCTTTGATTTACAATTTGTCCTCCCTCAAAAATGTGCTGGAGTATTGGTGGCACAGAAGTTGTGGCAGTGTCCAACCAATGACTGGTCTACTTGAGACCTAGGATTCAAGAGTTAGCCAATACCTGACACTGCCTCGGTGGCCAGAAACAGGATGGAGGCTGGAAAGCCCAGAGAAGTATGATGGAACCAAATGAGACCCACAGTCAAGCATTATTCAGAGCTTGGAGAACTCTGAAAGAAGGAAAGGTTTTTAGATTTAACAATAGGTTGGCTTGCCTTTTTTCCTTTGTCAGCATGTGCAGTATTCTAAGATACTATGAGAGCTTGTCTATGTGTAAGTCTAAACTCTGTACTATCTCCTCTCTACTTAACAGACTCAATAACTGCTTCACTTTGATTCATCTTACAGTTATTTTCTGTGTTATAGTCAAGGATCAGGCTTGTTCAGTGTGGTGTTTGGCTGCAGCTCCGTGCTGTCATTGATATTGTGACTAATCATATTACTGAGTCTTTACTGTTCAGTTTAAGCAACATGTCAAAATATCAACAGAAGTCATTTTGGGGCAAATAACAGAAAATATGTTTAAGTTCTAAAGAAGATAATTTTATTTATGTAAGTAAGGATACAATATATGGTCTAACACAAAGATTAGCTGATTGGGGAAAAAGACTCTAAGATGATGTAGAAGAATAAAAGTATTTTTCTAGGTGACTTGAAGTCAAATATCAAGGTGGCAAAAGAAAGATTATATTCTGGAAAGGAAAAAAAGAAAGGAAAAGTCTTTGAGACTCAAGAAAGATATGATCAAATTAGAAAATGTTTAAAGAAACTGAGATGTGAAGCAGAAAATAGAAAACAGCTCAAAAGCAAACCGTAGATACTGAGGGAAGGGAAGCCTAGAGCCACACAAGTAACCTTGGAGATTGTAGGTAAACCAAGTAAAGCCAACTGTACTGCATACCAGCAGGCAAATACTACAGTTCTTCAAGCCTTAAATGCAATTAAGGAGGCTGGACGGATCCGACACTGTATCTTGCATTTTGAGCTATTGCCAAGGGGGGAAAAATCCATTGCATCTTTGCCATATCTCCGAGTGTTATTATCCAGGATCATTTTGTGAACAGCCCTATAATTTAAGGTAGAGATGCTCTGGGACCCTGAAAATAAAAAGCAAACATGGGTCAGGAAACTTAACTATATAGCTTGCCCTGATGATTGATTGGGAAACCTTCCACAAAATACAGTCATGTAGGGGTGCTGAGTGGGAGGTATTTCTCCTGAGAAATGTAAGGAAGAGTGTGCTCATAAGGTGAAAGCCATTGTGGTAACCGGCCTCTCCCATCATGGCTAGGAGTCAGCCTTGTTGTTTGTGTCACTGTGGAGGTTTAGGGCTCTGTGCGGATGGATGTTAGGATACATGGCCTCAAGTTATCCCCTTGCCATGTGCAGTTTGCTGATTGGCAAGACTGAAAGTTCTGGGCACATGTCCAGAAGATTTCTCTATTTCTGTACTATGTTCTTTGCTCCAGAGAGGCGTTTTGTAGTTCTTCATTACATAAAAAATGCTTAGTCAGGCAAAGTTTCTGATACTCTTGTTCACCCACCTCCTTTATAAAACTCAGGGGTGTTTTACTTTACCTACAGTGATCCACAAAAGAGATACCCCTTTGGCTTTGACAATGAGTATGCCTGGTTCTATTACTATGGAGCATGTGATTCTGCCAGGTCCCCATGCTTCAAGATATTCAACATCAGCTTCCAGTTTTCAGCGAGAACTGAACACCAATAATGCAAACATAGAACCAGAAACAAACCTCATTCAGAAGACTAAGAAATACATACTTGAGAATAAAGCTGAGTCTCTAAATGAAATACCACTATAAAGAATAGAACACTAAACAAAGATAAAATCATAGAAAACTTTAATCACATAGGTTGTGCCAACAGCTTCTCAAACAGGTCTGCTACAGTTCTGAAAATTTTAGCAAGGATTACTAGGACAACTTCTGCTCAACAAGGAAAAAAAATAACCAAGTGACAGTATACACAATGGTAGAAAATCTTTATAAATTATTTTTCACAACTGAATAGTTTCCTGAATACATGAGATCTAAAACTGATTAATATAAATGAAAAAATTGTCAAATAGTAAATATATTTATCAAATGAAAAAGTAAAAATGCATGTCTATTAATATGATATGTATATTAATATACATGTATGACTCAGCAAATAAAGATGCTCTTTATAAATTTTACTTACCTGGACTTGATCCTAGGGATACACATAATGAAAAAAAAAATAATGGATTTCCACAAATTTCCCTCTGATTTCTACACTACTAACAAAATGAATTGCAATCTCAGTGATTGCAATATTTAATATAAAAACACCTTAAATTTAGATGAGGATAGCTTCCACTCAAGAATAACTGTTGCCTAAACATAATCTCTCAGTGTCCCAGGTTCGTGTGTGTGTGTGTGTGTGTGTGTGTGTGTGTGTGTGTGTGTGTGCCTATGGAAGTTTGACTAATCTCGCTGAAGCACACTGCCTCATCCCTGAACACTAGGATGATTTTACTTGGCAAATTCTTAAGTTATCATTGTTGTTTGAAACATAAGTGATTTCATGAGTTGGTGCGCACACAGAAGTATCAAAATGGTGTTCACTAGGATAAAGGGCTACATAACAGCCATTGTACTGCACTGCTACACAAACACACACCAGTGTTAATGGTATGTGGAATGGGGACACTCTTTCCCCAATAACTCATTTGTATTTTTTCCATGTCATTCACTTGTTGCTTTATATTTGCTGATTGGGTTGAGTGTAAACTATGTCAGCCTAACCTTGGAATGCATAACAAAATCCATGGTCAGCTGAGTCTCAGCAAACAGAGGTTAAGTACTTAGATAAAGAGAGGATAGCATCATTTGATGAGAAAGGTTCAGATAAATGTTTACTACTTCCTCTTCTCTACAACTAATTAGTTCATAAATCCAGGTTTTCATTCTGTAAAACCTTCTTCATCTGTCTAAATTTCATTGAGTTCATGTTCTGCCTTTTTACCATTGGTCGTTACTAACTCTTTCCCATCCTATCACATTTCCTCAGCTCAATTTCCCTTCCATTTTCAGTACTGAACGATTAGACAGTTTGTCATCACTGCTGCCGCCACTGCTAATTTGGATTAGCCCCTCTGAAGTTGAGATCACACGTATATGTAAATAACTATGGGCAGTTTTAGCCTGCTGATCATAGCGATTATTCTGGATGCATCTACTCTAGAAAATCACGTACATATGTCTCTTTTAAGCTTCTTTAATTAGTATGTGAGCAATTATTAAAAAGAAAAGTTTCTTTTGCAAAAACTAATGGTGGACACATTTGGATCACATTTATACAGTTATAAAAAATAAAGATTTGATTTTGGTCATTCTTCAGACTGTGGACTCTGGATGGTTTATGCTGAAGTAATTAGCTGCTTGTGTTATGTTACACCATTTAACTTAAGGTCCTTGAGCCTGGTAGACTGTTAGGTGCTGAAGCGTGCAGAACACACACACTTGTAATGACCTTACTCAGCCATTAGGATATGAAGTATTTTAAAAGTTGTATCTCCAGTCCCAGTCAGTTCAGAATATATAATTCTCGTCATTCTAAGGAAGATTGATGATTAAATGTGTCTGACATCCTCATGAGAAGTAAAAATGACCTGAGTGGTCTACGGTTTTAAGAACTAAGTTATTAACAAATAAGTATTTTGTGTGTACTTAGTGGTTACCTTGTACTGAGAGAATAGCCTTGAGGTGCAATTAAATTGTAAACTCTGATTCTTTTTAGGAGAAACAGAAAAAAGGGTGCACTTAAGCCTAGCTAAACAGCATAATTTTTCAGCTTTTACTTTTAAATTATAATGTCAAGATGTTTAGGCATATATCTGTGTTTGATGTGTTTGCTCTCTCTCCTAATATTATGGTTTATTTTTTTTAATGCCTTTTAAGTTGGATATAGTAGCTTCAGATTTTGGTTCCTACCTTGCAAAAACAAATGTTACCACGTTTCAAGCTTGATCCCCTCTCCCAATTGTCTTATTTAAAGTGACAACTAAAATCATAAAATAAAGAAGAAAAGCAAACTGGCTGTCTATGATGGCAGTCCTTTACAGTCTTCCATTACAGTAAAGCCTCACTTCATAACAGAGTGGGAGGAATGTCTTCCAGGAAATAGAAATAACCAGATATTGATAAATTCACCCTAATTTTCCCTTGAATTTGAGCTCACTTGGGTAAACATAAACCATTTCCCCATTTACAAATAAAGAGATTAAACACACTGTTATTGCTGATGAATCAGACAAATAATCTAACACAGGAATTCTGTGCAAGGAAAGCATGGGAAAATCCACATTCATGGAGATTGTGGTGGCTCACTTCTGGACTGCTTACACCTTGAAAGTCAAAATTGATATGATAGTCTCACAGCTATTTCCTCAGTTACATAAAAATCTGTTTTACTATTTAAAGGGACTTAATTCTCCCTTTGTAACATTTTAATAATTCTTCACAGCTGTAACATATGAATGATGATGCCTAATTGTTACAGAATTCAACCACAAATATATGGATAGATAGATATTGCTTTACTCATTTTTTTAGAGATGTGTTTGTTGTGTTTGCAATAAAGTAACAATAATGCTATTATATTTTCTTTAGAATTTTTCAGTATTGTTTCTTTAGTGTTCTACTATTTCATGATCTTCCTCCCCCGTTTTTGTGATTTGAAATCAAGCACAAATTGTACCTTCTTCTTACTGACATGGCTTCTGGCCTACAGGCTGTGTTCTTTATAACACAATTTGGTGGGAACAATATCTTCCTGGTTATAAAATCTTCACACATCCATTTTAGTTTTCAATAATTCTTTAATAAGAAAGATGATCATTATCAACAATCTGTGTACTTTGTTATTTTTCTAGGAAAAAAAATCCCACCATATCTTTTAAAAAAAACTGAGGTAAATTTTAAAAATATAATATTTTTTTAATTTTTATCCTGTAGCCTAAAAGTACCTGTAATTTTATTCAACTGATCAAAAGCAACAAAGGCTTTCCCTGGCATTTCTCCCAGGGACACACTCCTCCCTTTGCTGAATAAGTCTTGTAGCTCTTACTTTGCAGTTTATGACAAGAGCTGCTCTTAGGGATTTATCTTCAGAGGCGGCTTTACTGGAAACCTTACACAGAATCATTATCCAGGTTTTTCTGCCGACACCACTTTTTAGATATAATTTAATTGTCATCTAATACGATTTAGTTCATTAAGTGGGGACCTTGGTGGAGGAGCAAAAGGACATATCCTTATTTTCATTTAGATCCCTCCCAACCACCCTCCCTCTCTGCTCTTGGAGGAGCAAGTAAGGATTGTGGAAGCCTGTTTTTCCAGATTCTCAGCTTCAGAACTGATGTGGCTGACCCTTGGGCTGAACCATTCTGGGGAGAGACTGGAAGGGCAGGCAAGGAAGGCGCTTTCTCTATTTTAGCCTCTTGTTTACAATACCAGTGAGGGATAAAATTCTTCACTGTCCCTTTCATTTGGGCTTCATGTGCTAAGGCTGCTCTGTTGCTTTCTTAGCTGAGTGTCAAAGAAAATTTAATTTCTTCTCTTCATTCTCTTTCTCTCATTTTGTTGGCAAAGTCAGAAAAAATTTCTTGATTTTTGCAATGATCTGTCTGACCTAGATGTTCTGATCGTTCTCTACTCTCTTAAACTGTTTTACATTATTCACTAACCTCTAGGAATACCCAGCATTTTTCTGCCTATATTTGTATTGGTTCTGTTTCCTTAGAACTGTATTTATTTAACTTTATGTTAGGATTTAGTTGGTATTTAGAGAACTAGAATTGATTTTAGAGGAGAGGTAATTGTTTCTAATCTTGTGGAAATCATCTTTGCCTCCCTTCTCTTTTTCCTTACATCCTTGATTCCATCCTTTTCTTCACAGTTGAGTCTTCGACAGCAGGTGAAATGTCTGCCAAAATGTTCATATACAAATATTTACTCTGTGAATATATTTAATATATAAAAATCAAAATGGGAAAGTGTGTTAGTTTACTACATTGAATTTTTATTCATTCCATTGTTTTAGTTCCCAAATCTTTCCTTCAAACACATATTTTTATTAGTATATATGTCTCATCCTATTGTTATTCCCTAGATTTTTTAACTGCTCTCTTTGTACTGATGAATTATTCTGTTGCTCCAAATAGTCTTCAGAACCAAGCAGAATGTGACAAATATTTTCATCTGAATTTGGGAGAGATTAAGGTCAGTAGTTTTCTTGACTACTGGTACTATTCATAAGTTTACTAGCTGAAGGTTCCTTGAGATAATACTAAAGTTTGTATAGGTCTCATTAGATGATATTTTTATACAGAATTTTATGCAGATGACATCATTTCATAAAATCTTTGCTGAGGCTAAATGAGATAAAATTTAAATCTCAAGAATATAAAGAATACTAAAATATTTTATTTCTTCTGTGCAATTTATTTAAGTCAGTTTAAAGAAGAGAGGAGTATTGGCTCAAAGGCAATGAACATAATATGATAACTCTTAAAGAATTGTTTGAAATATTTTTTTCTATACTTTAAATTTATTCTTGCTTTAGGCTGTTACGTGACCTTCTGTCTAGGAAAGCCAGTGCTAATCTGAGTGCAGCTTTCCTAGCACCATCCACTGTAGTAAACTTTTTCCTGCAAAGCAGTGTCATTGGATTGGACCCAGCTACATATATGTGCCTACAAGGGACTTGAATTATTTCCAGACAATAGCTATTAGTTGCTTGTAACTGACCATTCATCTCTTTGCTCTTCCCTGCCAGAATAATTCCTGAAAAATTATAGAGAAGTGGCTGTGATACAGATTATGCGGTGTAACTGAGACAAAAACAGGTGCCTGGGTGGCACAGCCTGGATATAAGTGATAAGTTAACCCAAATCATGATAATATTAACTAGCTCGCCATGGTTAGCATGTTGATTTAGCCATTTCACAATGCATGGGTATTTCAACACATATTTTGAGCACGATAAATTCAATTTCTAGACTCATGCTCTTGGACATCCAAGTACTGTCAGGCATAGTTTCCTTCTTGTGTAGTGGGTCTTAAGTTAAATCAGCTATTAGTCAATTACTCACACAACTTTGTGTTACCATTCCTCTAGCATAAACCACTATAAATCAAAGGTTTTGAAGCTGTGTTAGTGTTTGCATTTCTCTTTGGGTAGCATGCTGAAACCTTTCTGTATCAAAGCTGTGAGAACATAAAGGTGAAGAATGTGTAGGCACAGCTTGACTTCCTATGTTCAATGAGATCTCTAGGTATTGTCTTCAGCAATGGGACCTTACTTTCAGTTTGTGGAGAGCAACCTAGAGTCTTGGGAAGATCTTGCATAGTTTGGGAATAGCCATGGGAAACCTTTGGCCAACAGCTCAATAGGAAGTAATCGAATCTAGGAGCTGTAAGCTTCATTTGGTGACTGAGATGACCAGTTGAGGATCTGCATCCCCATTATTTTGCAATATTTGCTAGATAATTTTTATATATGTCTATATTTTGGAACGTTTTTACGGTTTTAGTTTTCCATACTACCCCTCAAATGGCCCTTCGTGTTAGTTGTATCTCCTCATGATCTATCCCTTGTCTCCATCTTCCTTTCAGCCCCACACTTGATCCTCCAGGTCCAGGCTTCCCAACCATCCATTACCATTTATTCTATTTACATTTCCTAAGGAGATCTAACGTCCCAGTCACAACTCCATACTATACACCTAACTTCTGTGGTTCTAGAGATTGTAATTTAATTATCATTGGCTTAACAACCTATATCCATATATTAAAAAATACATACAATATTTCTCCTTCTAGGTCTGGGATACCTGACACAGGCTGATTTTTTTTTTTTAGTTCTATCCACTTACTTGAGAGTTTAAGCCTTTAATTTTTTTAATGGTTGAGTAATACTCTACTGGGTAAATGTACCACATTTTCTTTATACATTCATTTCTTTTTTTATATAAGAAAGCTACTGACTTTTGTGTGTTAATTTTTTAAGCAGCTGCTTTGATGAAATGTTTATCAGATGGAGAACTTACTTGGTTGGGATTCTTAGTATCATATAAATAAATAAAAATATATATGTATATATATATATGATCATTTATATCATTATATAATTTATATACATGTAAGCCTATTATTTGAAATAAAATATAACTTGATTTGATCCTTTCCTATTTGTATATCATTTATTTCCATCCTATTAGCCTTGCTAAAAATTTAAGTACTATATTGATCATTTATGGAGGGAATAGACATTTTTGTCTTTTATCCAATTTTAGTAGAAATGCTTGCGTTTCTCTTCATTTAAGTTTATATTGGATATTGTGTTGTGGTAAATTGTGCTTATTATGATGACATATATCCTTGTTGTATGCCTATCCTCAAGGTTTATAAAGAAGTGACATTTGGATTTTGCCAAAGGTCTTCTGCTTTGAATGAGATGTTTGGGTGGTTTCGATCTTTCACTCTATACATATTACAAATTATAGCCATCAATTTATGTATGCACGTATGTTGAATTATCCCTACACCTATGGGGTGAAGTCTACTTGATTATGGTGGATGCTTTTTAACATACTTTTAGATTACTTGAATTGAGAGTAATATTTTTAAATATTTAAAAATGTTTTCATTATGCAAATGTGTGTAGGTATGTGTGTGTATATGTGTGTGTATGTGTATCTGTCTGTCTGTCTGTATAAATATATGAGTGCAGGTACCAACTAGGGCTAGAGGAGATTTTAGACACCTTAGATCTGGAGTTGCAGATGCTTGTGTGCCATCCAATGTGGATATTATTAACCAAATCCAGTTCAACCTCAAGATGAGTACTGGTCCTCTTGTAGCATGCTGGCCTATGCAAGCAGAACATTTATACACACTAAATAAAGAAATCTTTAAAAAATCTAATCAAGAACCATATGCATTAGTAACATCCCATAACTGTACCAAATACTTAAAATAATTGAAATGGAAAGGGTTTTTTTTTCATTTTATATTTATAGTTTTGAGGGTTTGAGTCCATGATAGGCTGGTCCATAGTTTTGATTCTGCTTCACGACACTATGCCACTACAAGAAATGTGTTTGTATCAACAGCAAATATCAGCAAATATCAGTGTTTCATGATATAATCACAAAGGCTGCTTAAGAGTTTCTCTCTCTTTCCTTATTTCCCTAAATGACAATTACTTCAGGTGTTGGCTAAATGGAATGAATGAGGCTCAGGAAAACCAACAAACAATATTTCCATACGTGCTGTAGTTTACAAACAATTTTATGTTCAGTGCTTGCTATTCTGTATATTGTACTTAACCTGGTTACATCCCACGGCTTTGATTCAGAATGAGTGTAGAAAAAAATATTTAAGAGAAGTAATTTTATAATGTATAATTTTATTTTCTCAAAATAACTTTTGAAAATCAATATCTCTTTGATATGTAAGGATAAATAGGTAAATTATTACTGTCTCCAGAGTAACTTTTTATTATTTCATTATTCAGAAAAGAATGAACTTAGGGTATATTGCATGATTACATCTTTAAAGGCAGAAAAACCTTTACTCTAATAGTCATCTCAGTAGGAGGGCTGCTAACTTCCTCAGCTCTTAGTCATGCGGCCTGTAATTTTAACTTGGCTTTCCATTACAATTATATATGTGTGTGTGTATGTGTGTGTGTGTGTGTGAATATTTATTACTGAAAAGCAATTGAATTCCACAAATGGCAAAAATGTAAATAGGTAACATTAGAGAGAGCAAAATAAACCACTCAAATATTTCAAAGCACAAACACACTCTAAGAGAATTTTTCAAATTAATTTGCTACCCAGGAGTGTAATAAAACAAAGGACTTAGAACCATAAAGTGATAGTAAAAAGAATATACCCCTCTTTATGGTCAACACTGTCATTATGCAAAATATAAAGAGCCTTCAATAGTACATTACGGGAAGTGCTAATGTCTTACTCTGCTTACAGCATGACGTGGTTTGCCTGTACTCAGGAGGTCGTATATACACTTTATGGTTTTTGTTTTATAACATACCGTTTGTATGCCCTTGCTATTAAGCTTGTCAGAAAAAAAAAATCTGTTGTAAAACATTCTCAAATTATCTCTGAAGTTTATGCAAGCATTTTAGAAAGCATTGTTTATAACCCAAAATTACTCTCTAAAAATGACTTCTACAGCTTGCACAGTCTGGATCAGCTCCATGAAGTCAGGACAATAAAAATCCCAATGAGCTTCTGTTTCTTTTGTCTTATCTATTTATTCTGTAACATACTTGGATTGAACCTCAGGCCACATGCTTGACAGAGAAGTTCTGGACCACTAAGCCTGTCCCCAGGTCTGCATTCTTGTAATAAAATCACCTGACTTACTTGACATTAATGACTAAAAAATCAGTTTCGTCATTTGCTTTCTTAAGGTAAAATATACAGTATTATTGAGTACATATATAAAATATATTTGTGTGTGTGTGTTATGCATCTGAGTCCATCAGATCTCCCCTTCCAAGTTTCCATGTGCTCAGATCACCTGGCTTGCTGCTGAGCCTTCTTTGCTCTGACCTTATTAACGATATCTTAAACTATTCCCTGTTAAAGGAAATTATCCTGTTTTTAAAACTTTCGCTATTATACTTGTTCAGCTGCAATTTTTTTCAAGAAAAATTGTGCTAACAGGTACAATACATAAACCTCTATAAGGATCACTACAGACATCTTAGTAAATCTCATACAACATATTTATTTAAGTGATGACAATAGTGACCTCTGCATGTCAATCATGCAGTTTTATTCTAGTACAGCATGTTAAGCCTTGTCCATTCTTGAACTTTTTTACTTAAACACACACACACACACACACACACACACACACACACACACACACACA